>NC_037598.1:21648239-21948239 GCF_003073045.1 Pomacea canaliculata
TATGTGATGTGGTAAGTGACCGTGCGAGCCCTATCAAGGTCAAACTTCTGACGAAAAATAGTAGATAAAAATCTTTCAGTTTGGACAACTACCCGACGATTGGAGGAACATTGAACAAAAACTTCAGGAATATAAAATCTTTTGTGCAGACGAGTTTGACATTGGCCGGGCAAACACGGCACAGAGTTAATAGGGAAGTTTCCAACGGGCCTGAATTCGGGAGCGCGCTAGCCGCTATCACTACCAAGACTGTTCAGGACTGCAAAACGGACATCAGGTATAGGGCATACTGATCCGAGGATATCAGGCCCTCGACATCCCCTTTGCCAGTCCTATGTTTTGGTCAGGAAAATCAGGGCCCTGCGTATTGGTCGACTATCGCAAGCAAACCAGTCGCACTTGGCGGACATGTACAGCATCCCGAACGTAGAAGACCTTTTCCTTACCCCTAAGTCAGCAAATTTTTTCCAGTAGACCTACTGTAAAGCCATTACCAGATCCCACATGTCCGAGAAGCTAGAAATTCTCGGCGTTAACGCCCATTTGGACTGTTACGAGAGACAGGCTCCACAGGACTTTGTAATGCGCCAGCCTGCTTCCAACGTTATGAATAATAGACGTACCTCTTTCGGACAATAACCTGGTAGAGCTGCATTTGTCTTCCTAGATGATATCCTAGTTCACGCTCAGACATTACATGAGTTAGAAAGAGACACTCCCGTCTGCAAAGGCTGCGAGTACAACCTAAAATTAGATCCCGCTAAATGCACATTTGGTGCGACGAGATTAGACATCTGGATACATCTAATATCTGAAGGGTGTATTATCCGCCTGACCCGGAAAAATATCTGCTGTCACTGTCGTGGCCGAAACCCACGACAGTGAAGGAAGTGAAGAGTTTCGTCGGTTTTGCGGTTTTACCGCAGATTCATCCTGACTTCTCACAGCTAGTGAAACCCTCTGAACATCTTACGGTGGTTATGTCCCGGGCAAGACGAAAGGTAAATCGAAATCGCAGGAATATGTCACGCTAAGACTCTCCTCGGATATAACAGGGCTGTGGGGGGTGAACAAGATCAAGCCTTCCAGAAGATCAAGGATTGCCCTTACCAGTGACTTAGTCTTAGGTTAGCTGTAAGACTAGGCCTTCTTTTTGCATTGCGATGCCAGTGCACCCGGAATCGAAGCAGTCTATCATACCAAGATTTGACGGAGAGATGAGGTTATCGCTTACGCTAGTAGGGGGTCAAAAACTTCTGAGCAGAACTACCCGCTCATAAGCGAGAATTCCTTGCCCTGAAGTGGGCGATGAGTGATAAGTTTTGTGACTACCTCCTGGGTCTAGTGTTACAGTTGTCACGGACAAACAATCCTCTCTGTTACATTCTGAAAAGCTAAGTTGGATGCAACGAGCCATCGACTAGCGAGCAATGGTTAGCCTTGTATAATAGACAAGTCTTTGTCCAGATATTGATTTTCAGCTGCGGTACAAGAAAGGCAGTGGACACATTTTTTTCGTTAAACATTACGCTGATGCATTGTCTAGAGACCTCAAGGCCCAGCAGAAGAAGACGAGAACTACAAAGAACAAGAGAGAAATAGCATTTTTATAGAAAAAGGCTAAGAGTTTGATAAACAGTCAGACGGGACAGTAGTAGACTCCCATTCAGTGAGAGCAATTTTGAAGATGCAAGGTGATTATTCCACAGAGTTGTGAAGATCGTGCCTCCAGTCAAAAAAACCCGGCCAGGCAGTAAGTCACGGCCTGCTGTTGATGTCACAGAAGATGAGTTCGTCCCTGTTGTAGAACAGATGGTCATGACCCATTCTTGATTCCCGACGACGTTTTGACCCAAAAAAGTATGGAGGCAAGCACTGAGCCATCTCACAGAGATCAGTGGAGGAAATTCCAGTTAGCAGATAGAAATCTGGCTGTTGTATATTCGCAGCATGGAGACCAGAACGCAGTTGACCACATTGCCTCAGGACCCAGGGTAATCTCGAGCTAAAGGTGTTGCTCGTGAACAAAGACGGTTGCAAATGAGAAATGGCGTTCTTTACCGTAAAGTGGAAGAAGAAGGTGATGTTAGATGCAGTTAGTAGTACCATTTTCGCACCGGAGACAAGCATTAGAAGGGTCCATGAAGATTTATTCCATACGCATTCGACAACGCGATAAGCCAGCTTCGCATGAGATTTTTCTGGCCGTATATGGCGAAAGATTGGAAAGCAAGATTAAAAAGTGTCCCAGGTGTATCAGAAGAGGAGCAGTGCCCAGAAAGCACCGATGGGAAAACATCATAACCACGTTTCCTCTTGAGCTGTTGTCCATAGACTACTTGACGATTGAGGTCAACAACCAAAAGCAGAACATACTGTAGTGATGGACCACTTTACAAAGTTTGCAGCGGCGTTTTGCACGGAGGACCAAACCGCTAAGACAGTAGCCAGGACTCTATGGAAGAATTTCTTCATGGTGTATGGATTCCCCCAAGACCATACTGTCAATCAAGGGCGTGACTTGAGCACAACTCATAAAGGAGCTTTGCCAGATTGCAGGCATAGAAAAGATCAGAACCAGCCCCTACCATCCATGTTCGAATCCAGTAGAAAGGTGGAATAGAACCCTTCTGAAATATGCTACGTAGTCTGGAAGATGACAAAGGAAGGCAAGTTGGAAGAGAAGCCTACCAGCAGTAGTTCATGCCTACAATGTTGTATTCATCAGAGTACGGGTACAGCCCATACTATCTTTCTTTTGGCCGTCACCCACGGTTACCAGTGGATATAGCTTTTGGAACAGAGCTAAATCGAAGGCAGAAAGAAGTACTAGGAAATACATACAGAAGCTTCAAGGAAGAACTTTCTAACGCATACCATAAAGCTTTCACCAACATGGAGAAGATGGGTCTCCGTAACAAGGTTCGTTTACGACAGTCAGCCCATGCTGCCGAGTTAGAGGTGGGAGACCGTGTATTAGTAAGCGTCTAGGGCATCGCCGGTTCGAAAATCGAGGACAAATGGGAAGAGACAGTATATGTTGTGGTTGCAAAGTCACCGGGTTTACCAGTGTACACCGTCGAGGACGAAAGAGGGGAACACGACAAGAGGACGCTGCACAGGAATTACCTATTGCCTGTGGGAGCGTTAGATATCAACACGCCGACCAGGAAAACGGTCAGCAAAGGAAAAACTCTGAGACGTGAGAAGGAGCAGTCAGAAGAGGAAGATGGCTCAGGAGATTGGACGATGAAGCGCGAGTGGTAGCGTGGAAATAGGGCTACACCCACTCCGACACTGAGGCCTTGAGGCGCCTCCATTTGTCCCAGGAACCATCTCTAACGCGGAGGTCAGCCAGACCCTATGTGCGAAGCAAGGGAGGAAGCAGCTCCAGACATTTATTGCCCTGAAAACCTACCTAGGCGTTCCCAGAGGAATAGGAGGCCGGTGGACAGGATGAACTTGATGCACCGATGTGCCAGCGAAAATGAAAGGTTGAACGACGTCCGACAGGAGATAAAAAATCTTTTAGGTTGGGATCAGAGAAACCCCTCGAAAGTGGTACATTGCTTAAACTGGGCTATACACGAAATACTGGAGTGTTGGATAAGTGGTCTAGTCCAGCAATAGTCGAAACAGATGTGTGAAGGTAGAGGGTGCGAATTTATTTGTTAGGTTGCGATGTGAAATGGTCACATTTTCTAGGGAAATAGCGCCCATTTTATTTAGGGGGGTGACTGTAACACCCATGACATTTAGAGAAAAATGTCATGTGTATTTACACATTATAAAAGAAAATAGAGCTATATTTTTTATGTCGACTCTCGCGTAACGGAGTTTGACGAGAGTTTGACCGGTATAAAACACTTCCGGTCGGCTGAGACTTCCTTTTTCTGTTTGAGTGTCGAGACGAGAGGGTCGAAGTGGAAGTTTGTCCTAAATCAGGTTGGTTAAATACCTTTATTCATTGAAATAACCTTGTATTTCGTTTGCCAAGGCTTGCCTAAAGAATGTTACATTTTGTGGAGGTTGATTTAGTATTAGTAGGATGTCTTTTACGATTCTTTGAGGGGGGAGGACTGCCCCATCTTTAGCGTTTGAAGGCTATGGCGACGCTGATGAATAAGGGATACTAGCTAGGAATATGGTGGTTAAATATCTAGAACCATATTGTGAAAAAGACGATGGATGTAGTCTTTGTGTATCTTGAGTTTGAAAATACGTAGGTTATGGGTTTAGGTAGCAGAGAGGGTACCACGTGTTCTCCACGTGCTCTCCACGGGTAGCAAAATCCGTGTAATGAATAATATCATGTGAGATTCTTATGTTTAACTTGTTTGAGGAGAAGGAGGCGTATGCAAGGAATTTGCTGTAGAACGATTTTTGCATATATGTGGGAAATGCCATGAGGAATATAATGTATGTGAGGGAAATGCTGTAGAAAGATTTTTGCATATGCTTAGAAATGCCATGTGGAGTATAATGTAATGTGAGGGAAAGTTGCTTAGAGAGATTTTGTTTGTAATGGGACTTTCTTGTTCTGATTTCAGGGCAACATACTTTTACTTAACCCCTTACCCTTCACCTTTCCTCTTCACCTCATCCCAATAAAGAATTCGATTGACGAACTTGTGTTTGCGTCGTACAACGTGATAAAGAAAGGAAGTAAACCTCCCACACACCAGCACTCTCAGAAATCGTGCCCGCTACAATAACATAAACAAGGACGCACGCATACCTACACACTAAGGGAGGAGAAAAAGGTAAGGTTTGAAGGAGGAGACAGTATAGGTGCCCGGCGAATATAGAGTGGCAGTTCATTCCAGGTAAGAAGGTCAGGGACAGAAAAGGAACGTGGACCAGATGTAAGAAGTCTGGTCCGATGAATCAAAGCCTGGTGTCGGTGGAAGGAGGGATCAGAAGTGAAGCGGAGAGAAGGAGGCGGCTTAGTCTCAGATCAGTAGAACACTCTTTCCATTTTCTTCCCTTCCACTTTGTGTGCAACTGTATGTGTACGTGTGTGTGTAAAACAGTGGAAACGTGTATGTGTGTACTCGTTCGTGCAAGCGCTGTTATGAGTGCTCGAGAGACTGTGCACGCTATCAAGACCCGAGTGTTTAATTCTGAACATTCTCATCACCAAATGTAATTAACTCTTACCACTCACGCCAATGTTCATCGTCTGCTTTTATTTTCCTGCCATCCTTTTAACCGTTCGTTCATCCTAACAGCCAGCCTTCCCTCTCTAATCAGATCATCATGCTACATTAGTAGGTCAAACTTCGCGTGGGGGCGGTGGGGCACCTGCACCCACAGCTGGCCTTCGATGACCTTTAACCTCTGAATAACTAAAATTACGAACGCGCACGCGGAGTGCCCCGAAGTCTCTCACTCCCCCTTTTTGTGCTACCTGGGGCCACATAAGTGTTTAACTGCATACAGGTGAGGGAGGGAGTTCCGTTATAGAACTGTTCCGTTTTCAAGCCGGAGTCGAGAGGGAGTTGTTTTACCAGCTGGCCGAAACCGTACTTCCGGGCTCCTCCTCTCCCAGAGCCATTGAAGCATGAACTTGTATTACACTTCCGAGGTTGAGGGCTTTCCCTGGCTTTTGGAAGTAAACTGAACTGGCCCCTGCTCTCTCCCGCCAGACAACAGTTCAGAGAAGCTGTCTGAATGGTCAGACGTTTGCACCTTCCTTACAGGTGTGATATAGAGAATCATGTTTGCCGTCCGGACACAAAGAACGCCAGACGGCTCAGTAAGTGAATGTAAAGTACCGTCAACTCACACTGACTTATGTGTCAATAACAATATATGTCTGTTTGTATGTCCACTCGTCCAGCTGCCTCCTTTCACGAGATACGAAAAGAAAGATTGACATCATCATCATTATCATTATCTTCTTCCTTATCGCTCATGTTACCTACATTAAAATAGACTGAATGCGGCGAAAAGAAATAAAACTACCTAAAACTAAATATAAAAATGACACTTTTTAGAGAGAGAGAGAAAGCTTTCGGCGCTCCTTCTTTCTAAGAGGTAAGACTACTAAACGAACCGAAGGATGTAGGACACATGAAACCAGCAAAAAGCCAAACACCAAAAAGCCTGCGTCACGGTAACCGACTGCCAACAGGATGTTGTATCACGGCCGCGGTTGGACCGGAGGTCTGTGTATGTCTGTATATACATATTTCTGATTGGACGGACGAGAGACAGCCATGCATGAAGGTCAGGAAAACGGTGCTACACCTGCTCGACTAACGTCCTATTGAAAACACAACCTGACTCAAAGCAGGCGGTTGACTATGGACTTGAACTTTTGTAGAGATTCTAGAACTGATGATGATGATGATGTAGCTGCTACTATTACTAATAATAAACATCAGGTGGGGGGGGGGGGCAATTAGGGAGCTACTACGAGGGTGGAAGAAATCCAAATCACATTAAAAAAAAAATTCCAATTATGTTCCCAAATACATTTAATTCATTCACCATTCGACTATAGGCTTTGATAAGTAGTTCCCCCGGGCATTAAAGCTGTCGGGGAATTTATGAGTATGTTAATATGTGTGGGCGTGTGTGTGTGTGTGGAGGATCGGGTGAGAGAATGGAGTGTTTAACGAGGAAGACTTTTTTAAGATCTCTCCTAAGTATAAGCACTTTAGTTTTAATGACATACTTCTCGTTTGTCAACATTGAATGTAGGTTCACTCGTGGTTTTTCGTGTTATATTTCACAACACACTCGATCAGACCTGAGCGGGTGGTTTGTCCGTTGTTGATGTCACAGGAACAGAGCTAGTTCTTCCATTACACACCCCTGTGCACTGGCTGTTTTAAAATGTTTTTTATGTCACATCTCCAGAATCCGGATTAGAACACAACACACAATATTATATATCAACACAGACACCTACACATATTTACACACATGGAGATACTTATGCACATAAAAACACAAACATACGCATACACACACTCGCATGCATAGACAAATATACACGTCCACACATACACAAATGTACATAATACATGCATAGATATCTATAGACACACGTACATATACAGTGTCCTTGTTTTAACCGAATCGTGAGTCGCGTCCGCGTTCAGACCACAACCCGGAACTAGATATTATATGTCTTTTTATATTTCATACAGTTTTCTTTTTGGAACGGCTCTGTGTCGAGTCAAGTGTCGTCGATGAAAGATATAAATCAATGAAATGTTAAGGAATCCCGCCCCCTTAAAAAAAAACAAGAAAAAAAACCCCCAACATATAGTGCGCGCACTCTTTGTGCGTGAAAAGTTTGTTGTGGTGGTGGGTGTTAGAGAAAGCTAAACTTTCGTCCTTGTTATCAGTGTTTTTCTCACTGATAACAGCTACCCGGCCTTGACGCTAAAGGTGCGCAGTCCGCTCTGACAGCTCAGGTAATAGACCTTACCTACCCACTCACCCGCACCGCACTCGTCACTACCCTGAAGCTAGCATTCGATCAGCGATTTTCCAGTTTTCTCGACATTTTCTCGACACCTTCCACTCCCCTTCCCTCCCGTCACAACTTTTTTTTCAAGGTAGCCAGGCGATCCGTGGGAAACTGTCTCTAGCCATCCTACTCATGTCGGGTGTCGCAGACGACAGGTACAAACACAAACTACAACGGTAAGGGAAATAACCTCGGCAGTACCAGCGTGTCCGGAATGTGGTCAGGATGCGTGCTTTGCCTCCGGGGTCAGAGGTCAACAGCTTTATTTTTCGGTTGCCCCCGAGCTAACTCACCCGCCATCCGGGTTCGCGCATGCGTGCCTGCTGTGGGAAAGCCTGTGTTCTGCTCTTGCTGCCAGTGGATGGGTGGATGTCTCTAAAGACAACAGACTTCTCTAGCGAACCTCGTGCGGACCGGTGAAGGCTGTCGGCGGATGTAAGTACATGTACTGTACACACCTGTGGCAAGCCCAGTATGTCGAGGTTAGCTTAGGGAAGACAAGACGAAGTAGACATTTTCGTTCTCAGCGGTGTGTGCTATGTGATCGTGGGAGTTACTAGCGACTCGGACAGGTAACGTACCCTGATTATGTACTTACCTTTTGTTTCGTGAGGCTCTGAGAGCTTTTCTTGATTGAGAAGGTGTAGTTTCTACAGTCGATTTGGCCTGAAAAATAGAATGGAATCGTGCATGTGTGTGTGAGAGAGAGAGAAAGAGACGACTGTGTGTGTGTGTGAGAGAGATTGTTTATGAGAGTGTGTGTGAGATAGAGACGACTGTGTGTGAGAGTGTGTGTGTGTACGAGAGGACTGTATGTGTGAAAGAGAGATGACTGTGTGTGTGAGAGAGAGGACTGTGTGTGTGAAAGAGAAAGGACTATTCGTGTGAGTGAGAGAGAGAGACTGTGAGAGATAAAGGGGGAGAGAGAGAGTGTATGTCAAGCTGTTGGTGGTGGTGAGAGGGTAATATAGTAGTAGCGCATGGGTTAAGTGCTTTTTACATAATACAATCTCAAATATAATTATTTTTGTGGGGAGGGATTATTCGTGACAGTAGGAATCCTCTGTGTGTGTCCTGTCCCCTCAGTGAAGTAAATAGGTCATCGTCACGCTGTCATGCTTGCATACAGTGACAAGGTGACACGAAGTTTTCCCGGATCAGATCCTTGTGATCCTTTTTTCTTTAACATGAATTGTGCCGCGCTTTCCTAGCCACCATAAACACAAGTCTCTCGTAAACACTTCATGACACAATCTGTCGGCCTGCCCAGCACAGCATGACTGTCCTCCCTCCCTACAGTGATATGTAACTCCCCCGCCCCCGCCCCACACAAAGCTGCAAACAGTCCACAGATAGTATTTCCCCCAGGTGTACAGCTGATATCGTAAAAACAACTTCTGTGAGACGTTTAGAACAAGGAGGATTATTTTTATTTATTATTTTTTAGAAATATTAACCTCGTGTTGTTGATGATTTATGAATGACTTGTCAGATAAGATTTATATCATACACACAAGCAATTCATCAAGGCATATTTACACGCAAAATGCCCTCTTTCTCTCTCTCTCTCTCTCACACACACACGAGAATAAAGCATATGTACAGGTATAAAGCTTACATACATAGGGGCGCGTGACATGTAGACTGGCTTGTACATACTGTAGATTAAAAAAATACAGCATGTTAGTGTGTTATGTTAGGGTTATATCGGGGGTTAAGGGTGGTTTGGAGTTTTGTCTTTCGCAGTCCGTTTCAATCGAAAGCCAACGATCAGACGAGCTTTTTTCGAGCGCTTTTATTCTGAACCGAACGACTAATGTAAGATCGCTCATTTAGACAAGGGACATCGGAACTTCAATACAGTTCAACAATTTCATTGGGAAGAGGAGGGACCGGGGATGGCTGAACAGTTTTATGGAGCAACATCCATTCTCCTTCTTCAAAGACACAAACGTCCACAAGAACACAAGCATCAGAGTTTTGTGCTGAATCTCTCTCTGACCTCTGACCTCCACACTCCCTTATCCCCCAGCCACAAAGCAGTTGCGTGCAGATGTAACCTTTTACTCATACATACATCGTAAATAACATGCCAAGAGTCTCTTTTTTTTTCTTTGTCTGAAAAGCATGTCTCTATTCTTGCCCGACAAGTTTGGTATGTAGGCAGTCACGACAGGCTGACAGGTAAGAAAGTCTACCTGTCGGACCTCGTCCACATCTTGCATTTCTGTCAGGTAGCAGCGCAGGGTCTCTTGTTTCTGTGGTAACCTCAAGCCACATGCAATCTCCTTATCAGGTGACACGAAAGATGACAGTTGTCGCTGTAGTTGTTCGGTTGTTGTTGTCGGACAAGGTGCCACAAGCGGATGAGGATAGAGTGGGGGTGTTTGGGGGTTAGGGTAGAGAGAGTGGGAAGGGAGAAGCGAGCACTTAATTTAAAGAAAAAGGTGATAATAGGCTATAGGTGGAGGCAACGCAAGAGAATCGCTAAACTAGACGTTCGAGGGATAGGTGGTGCGAGTAGTAGAGAATAGGAGACTACCAAAACATGTGACAAAGGTCGTCCCCTAACCTTTCTAAGTTCAGTGTTTATGTGAGGGCGGTGCCCATCTCTTCTTCTTCTTGCGGCTTTACTTATCCTCAACCATCTGTAGATTCAGGTGCTCATCTCCGACTACAGTCGACTAGGAAAAAATCGATCTCCACACTGGTAGCGAACCTGCTCACCTCTAATTCGAAAACCTTTAGTATTTCCGTTTCCCCACACCAGAGGAAGCAGATTCGTGTGTCTGTGTACTTTATCATGTTGTTTCGCGCTTGCGTATATATGTGTGCTTGTATTTGTTCATGTGTTTGTTTTTGTGTATGTGGATCTCTCTTATACATACATGCATTTGTAAAGGGGTTATTAATGTGTGTGCGTGTGGGGTTTTTTTTGTTAAGCTTTTAAATAAAAATCTAATAATCTTCGTAATAAACTGCCTAACTACATGCTGATAACATTTATAGACATACTGAACACGCTTATTGCTGGTTCAATTTAAAAAAGTCATAAAAAGTAGTGATTTAATATACGGCCAGCCACGAGCAAGATGAATCAGAGAGAAAATTTGAGAGAGAAATTACTTTTCTTTTATCCGTCTTCTTGTAAATTAAGAGATTTTCTCTATGATGAAAGCTCAATTGTAACGGTCGCTCATTCTGTGACCAAACCAGAATTTAATTTTGCCTTTGCTTTGAACTAGTTGTGTAATAATAATAAAATGTAATTGTTATTAATGATGTTCATACATTGCAGTTTTCTTAGTTTTTTAATTTGATGTTGTTTGTACTGTTTTATTGCTTAGCTTGTTCTTTTCATTTTTTTAAATATTTTATATTTACACCTCTTTTGTAATCTACATTTTAAATTCTTCCAAGAGATGTATCTTTCTTTTCATAAAAGCTGAACTTTGTCTGCTATTTATGTTCTGATGTAAAATGTCTTACTTGTTTTCTTACTTGTTTTTGCAGATGACTGAAATCGAAAGATTTTTTAGAGGAAGTCTTCCCCCGGAAGTAAATGATTCACTGAAAGGGTTTCCTGCAGGTCATTCACCATGCATGAGCCCTGTGTCACGACTCAGTCACGAGAAGTAGGACACAGTGACGGAGCTCACGACTGGGCTGTGACGTGTGTGACGTTTTGAAAATCAAAGCCAGCAACAACATGAAAGGCGTTGGTGACGTTGTGACGATGACGCACACACCAGGACGGTCCGAGTGCGGCGTGTCGTGATGGTCATCATGGTTTCTATGGCTACCGATCGGTTTCCTCTGCGAAGGAACAGGCGTTGGTGGTGTGTGACGTCACGGACCAGCGTCTGAGCCTGACGCCCGCACGGCGTCTTCTATACCACGTGACCCTCGTCGTCGTTTTGAGCACGTGTGTAGCCTTGGCGACCGCGGCGAACACGACCAATGACGAGGGCTTCTGCCAGACCCGTTATCTAAGCTCCGGTGAGTTTTTGTCAATGTGGTGGTGCTGATAGTGATGATGATAAAAGCAACAACATTTTGATGATGTGGACGACGGCAACGATGATAATGATAATGTGTTTCAAACCAGTGCGGTCAGATTTGTAAAACTGGAACTGTTCCCCAGCACCACATTAATTTCTTTCATTGTTTTGAAATTTACAGTGTTATTAGCCCAAGGGCAATCGTTTTTATTTCTAGTCCTATCTTTTCTATTTTTCTCACATTTTATCTCCCCATTTTCCATCCTCTATCTCTTTTCTTTTTCTATCTTTTATTCTTTTTGTCTATTTTCTATTTTGTTTCATCTCCTTCTCTCGTTCACTCTTTTTTCTCTGTTTCTCTCTTCATCTGTTTTTTCGTATTGTTTCTCGATCTCTTTTTCATTCTCTCTCTTTCTGCTCCACCCCTCCTCTCAGACATACACTGTACTTTCTTATTATCTTTTTATCGTAGAATTTATTAGGTAAAACTTCACGTGTGCACACTGTTGTCAAACTACTTTTTTCTGTAATCACACTTGATTTCTGCGTGTCAAAACTAAATGAACTGAGATCAGACAAAACTAATAATTCAGAAGATGAATGTCAGTCGAGAAAGATGCTCCAACCCCATCGTCCACGTACTTAACTTTTATAACATCGATAAATGTGTATGTGGGGTGGGGGTGGGGGACTGGAGGATAATTTTAACATCACGTGCAGTCCAAGATCCGTGTCGCACAGGTGGCAACGTGTCGAGAGTGACGTCACAAGCGGTGGGCGTGGCCGCCATATTGGAGATGCGGTCCCCCGCTGGGAGGCAGTGCGGAGAGGTGTCTGGGGTGAACCTGCAGGTCGCAGCTGCCCTGCTGTGGGCGGTACAGCTGCTCAATGGCGACCTTTCACCTCAAGGGGACTCCTTCATTCCAGGCATTCACCTAGGTGATATCGTGTTGTTGTTGTTTTTGGTTGTTGTTTTTTTTTTTTTTTGTACGCTTTATATATCTCGCCTCAACTTCCGGACCTTACTGTAGTGTCATGCTTTCTGTGCGTTTTTCTCTCTTTCTGTCCTGCATTTATGTCTGTGGATCTGTGTGTATGCTGATATGTTTTGGTTTGTGTCGATATGTGTGCACTTTGTGTCTTTACCTTTTGCATTGTACCTACTGTAAATTGAGGAAATGCGCCATAAAATCTACTGTATTGGTATTATTATTATTAAGAAGTAGGTGAAAACATAAGTCTAAGAGAATTCTTTAAAAGTCAGTGAGTGTGTAAATACACACACACACACACACCTCTATTTCTCATATAAAGAATTTTTTTCCACCCAGAACTTCAGGTATATGATGATTGCAGTCAAGAAATTCTAGCGGCCAGACTGGTCAGTGAGGTGCTCAACATTCACCCCAACAACTGTGTGCTGGCACGACCACCTTTAGCAGGTGAGGCGAGGCGTCCCTACATTCTTTGACCTCTGACCTTGTCCATATCGTTCTCATGCCTGTCCACTCGACCACCTTATGTCAAAGATTTTGTACCGACTGTCACAGGAATCGATGACCATAACCATTGGAGGTTGTTATTCTGCTGTCTTGTTAGTTGTTTATCTTCAGCAGGGTATACCGTGTATCGGGTAGGTATCTAATTTCATGACTACGGTTGTGTAGGTCAGGCATGACATGTCAGGCGTGACCAGGGTTCAGTTTCATTTCTCTTGTTGTTCGTACTTTTTCGTCAACATTGCATTATCCACAAATTTAAAACTTACTATGAACTGCTAGCACATGTCACGTGATCCAACTGACATAAGACCAGCCACAAATCTGCAGTAAGAAATATTGCAGCAAGTTTAATGGAGAGGGGAACGGGTGTAGCTTATTATCTAGAACTGTCCAAAGGGTCTAGGTAAGGAAGTCTGAATGTTGCTAGCAGTAGTCTATCTTATCAGTTATGTGCATAATAAAATTAATTAGTTCCTATTAGACTTTAACAACTTTAGATATATACATATGCAATGATAAAACCAGAAAAGTTTTAGAACTATTCACCAGTGTAATGTCAAGGGGAATAGGTACGTGTCACCCCTACAAACTGTATTACCAATATAATTTCAGGTGTGATAGGTACAAGTATCAGCCCTACAACCACTCGAATTGCCAGCCTTCTAGCCGACACTCACGTTCCTCAGTTCGGGGTGTCGGCGACCTTGCCCGAGCTGAGTTACTCCTCTCTTTACCCGTCTTTTTTCAGGACAGTGCCCTCTGACCTCATGCAGAGTAAGGTATGTGTGTTACGTGTTATCTGACATGTGGAACTGTGTTTATGTTGTCTGGGTAGAACAGTGCACCTGAACCTGTTTCAGTCAGGTCCTGTAAAGCTAAAACTAAACCGACTGAGAATGCTCTGCGATGAAAAAATTAATAATAATTAATTAATAATAATAATTAATAATAATAATAATTAATAATAATACACACAGGTATTTTCACTGGTCACGAACCGCAACAAGACTAGATGCCCATGCGCACTTGATTCTCTATTTCACTGTCACTAACAGGTACTAGTCCAGATGGTCACGCGACTCAAGTGGAATTACGTGGCTGGAATGTATACACGTGACAACTACGGCACACAAGGTTTCCAGGTCTGAACATTTTCTAATCAATTAATGAGTAATGGTCAATATAAAGGTCGTAGAAAATAATTCGCAAAAACTCTAACAGATAGCTGTCTCAAAATGTTAGCACCAGTGTTTTTTTTTCCCCTAGTGGGACAAAGAATTATATATGTTGTGGTAGACGTTATAGGTCAATATATATTAAGATGTAGCATAACTACAAAGCATGAAACTATCTTTAAACCGATTAATTAATTCATTTAACATGATTTCTTTTCTCCTTTTCACTTAAAAATCTTTAAAAGTTTGTTTGTTCGTTTGTTTTTATTGTAATTTTTCTTCTCGTCAGGAGTTCAAACGACTAGCAGCAGAGGCCGGAATTTGCATCTTTCGAGAACAATCCTTCTTGCATTCTGACTCGGACATGGAGGATCAAATGGAAGTGTTCGTTCGGATGCTGCTGATTGACATGGTGAACACGGGGAACAGTCTCGGGGTTGTGTACTTCGGCCAGAGTCTTGAGGCTCGCAGACTCTTCCAGATGATCCAGGACCGGCGGGCAAAGTGGCACGACCAGCAGAAGGTAACAAACTTTTCAAACCATCTTTGTATCGGATACTTCAAAGTGATCCTCTGCATAGCTGACAAGCTCATTTATTAAATCATATGTACACCTAATGGTATTTCTGCTTTCATCATCATCATAATCATCGCTAAACCTCTATGTAATTAGACGATAACGGTCAAGCCTAAGGCATAAAATGTTTGTATTGGACATAGTACCTCAGCATTTTATTTTGTGTGTGTGTTTTCAGTTCAATCAGATCCACTGGGTGTTTAGCGACGGGGTAGGCACGTCCGTCGAAGTAGCGAAAAGAATCACCGAGTATTCCAGCACCTTCTTGTCTATCAGCCCAGCTCCACTTCCGCTACGCGACTTCCGGCGATTTTTTGTCGATCTTCTCCGCTCTTCGCAGAAGCCAGACCCCTACTGGTCCACCCTCCTGGCGGAGTACATCGCACAGAAACTTCCGTGTGATCCCGGGGCTTCAAGCTCGTGTGACGTGGAAATGTCATTCCACATCTCCGACTACCTGCCAGCAGCCCTGGACGCCATTTACAGCCTGGCGGCGCTGCTGAAGACGGCGCACAAATTGAGGTGTCCAGGTGGAGGTCTTTGCCCGGAGCTAATGGAAGCTGTCAGGGGAGGACTGCTGCAGAGTGTTCAGCCCACGGCTTTGAACTACTCCGAGTTCTTCGACAACGACTACGTGCCCGAAGAGTTCCGGAACAACCGGGTCCTGGTGTCGAACGAGTACGGCGACTTTGTTGCAGCGAATATGCCGCTGTACTACATCAGCATGGCACGCAGCGGTGCCTGGAAAAAGGTATGAAAGAGGTCGCAAAACCTGTTGTCACTTTTGTACGTAGACACCCAATTAATGTATAATCTTCTTCTCTTATTGGCTGAAGCCTTCACAGCCTAAACGTATCTGTACAATCCTGACGTCAGCATTCTTTGCAGGTGTATAACTCGAGATAGGAAACGATTCACCCAGATTTGAGGGAAATAGTATCTTGCACCGTGTTTTACCCTGCAAATGCAATTTTTGCACAAAGCGTCCTTTGGCAAGACAGAAAAATAAATCAGGAATAAATCGTCTGCTTTTTTAAAAAGAAATGTAAAGGCTGTCTCTCTCTCTTGTAGAGGTTTACCCAGTCGTTGAAAATATTGCTCCCTATGAGGGGTATAACGAGCCAAGAATCTGTAGTTTACTGTGTCCTGTTATTTACGGTGTGTGTTCACTCTCTTTTGTCTCATACCACCCGAATCCGCTACCTTTTGCCAGATTGGAGAGTACACCAACGGCTCAGTTAGCATCGACGCCAGCGCCGACTTCACGAACGTTGGCTCCTCGGAGTGCCGTACATCCTGCACCCAGTGTCGCCGCTCTGACACCTCGGTCTTCTACCACCAGCCAGGTGATCTTTTGCTGCTAGGCCTGTATTCGATACACAAGCCAGAGTCGCCCACCAGCTTCCGGTGCGGCCAGTACCGAGGTCAGAGTTCATCGGTTGTGGCGCTGGAAGCTTTTCTGCAGACTCTGCAAGCGCTGGCCGCAGACGAGGGGCACCAACCCGGGGTGGCGTACCCGCGCGTGGGAGGGTTGGTGCTGGACGACTGCTACAACTCGCTGACTGCGGTGTCGCTGCTGTCGGGGTTATTTAGTAAGAAGATCAACTTGACATCCAGTTCGACAGGGGAGGTAATATCGAGATAGCTTACGTTACACTGGTTCTGTGTTTGTCCTACATTTGTCAATATATTTTGCATTAATTCTCAAAGACGTATCCTGATTGGTCTCTATTACTCGCAATTGCATGCAGAGTCACTCGAGATATTTGGTATTTTTCATCAATGAAACCATGCTCCTGTGATGAAGACAGATAAGTGCACCAAACTTATCATCAGTCACTCACGATATTTTGTTCCTACTTGTCAGGTAATAGACATGGACAAAGTTGTGGCCGTCATCGGTTCCCAGTCCTCGACTGTCACCTTGAGCTCGCTAAGCGTGCTGACGCCTTTGCGCATGCCCATGATCTCTTACTCGTCCACTTCCGCTGACCTTAATGACAGAGTTAGCTACCCTTTCTTCTCCCGCACTGTGCCCAGCGACTCTGTGCAGGTAATTCAGCAAACTACAGTCGTAGCCAACCTCAGTTGTTTCAAGACAGCCTAGAGTTGATGTTTGAGTTCAGAGTTCACTATAGCCTCTAGTTTATTTTAGAGTTTAAAAAAATAACGTATCCCAGAGAGTTAATTTTATAGGTAAAGTGACGTATAGTCTTCAGTTAATTTTAGAGGTAAAGTGACGTATAGTCTTCAGTTAATTTTAGAGGTGAAGTGACGTATAGTCTTCAGTTAATTTTAGAGGTAAAGTGACGTATAGTCTTCAGTTAATTTTAGAGGTGAGGTGACGTATAGCCTCCAGTTAATTTTAGCGATGAAGTGACGCATAGCCTCCAGTTAATTTTGAGAAAGAAATTTCCCAACGTCACACCGAGTTAATTTTAGCAGCTAAGGAAAACTGATTCAGAGTTGAATGGCCCACAGGCACGCGCTCTGCTGAACCTGGCGAAGCTGATGAATGTGACGTATCTGGGGGCCTTTCATCAAAACAACAACTATGGCATACGAGGCATGCAAAGTTTCATTGCAATGGCGGAAGAAGCTGGTGTTTGCGTAGAAACTTCTATACCTTTGGAGGAAAGTACGAGTCAAGTCGAGCTGCTGTCTCATCTGAGATACTTAGGGTAAGGAATTCAACAAGGTGATTTTTCTTTGGAAACTATTCACTTACGGAAAGTTTCATATAACTTCATGGAATATTAAAGACAGAGTGAAAATTTTTATAATGCATCGAAGGGTGAGAGGAAAAATTAGAGAAAAAATGATTCGATGAAATTGTTGTGAAAAGTCTACTGACATTTAAGAAAAACACACATATACAAACAAAATAAGCTAGAAATTCAAAACAGGTATCAAAGGGAGAAAGAAACAGAACTGATAAAAAATAATTCAACATAACTGATGCAAAGTATTTATCGAAATTTTAATTAAATATATCTACTTGAAAATGAAACAGACTACAAAAACTTCAAATGGAAGATACGAGAATCCATCCATCCAGAAATAACTAGCGAAATATGAGGAGACAAGTGAGTTAGTGGGTGAATCAGACCATCACAGAGACAGACTCACTTCAAACTGCTCTAATATCTACTCATTACTTTGTTGCAGTAACCAAGATGTTAAGGTCATTGTAGCGTTTGTGACTCAGCCAACGGCTGTCAACATTTTGGATGCTCTACAAGGTTACTCTGTCAACTTTGTCTTCCTGGCCAGCGAGGCCTGGGGCACAGGCCCGGGCACTCTCCAGGGTGTGAGAGGCATGAAGGCGCGCGGCTCCCTGGTGTTGACTGTTGACACCACCAGGTAGGTACCCAGGGTGAGAATGTTGGTGAGACTTTTGAGAAAAAGTGACAAGAGAAAGATAGCAATTTCTTGTTATGACAGATAGCTCTGTCTACAGTTGGTGTTAGCTTTTATTTACGACAATTAATGTTGTCTACATTTGGGGTTTTTTTTTTTTTATCTACAACTTTAACTGAATGATTGTCTTTTTTGTCTCTTCCTTCTCTTCCTT
The DNA here is from genome assembly GCF_003073045.1 of Pomacea canaliculata. Classification (NCBI taxonomy): domain Eukaryota; kingdom Metazoa; phylum Mollusca; class Gastropoda; order Architaenioglossa; family Ampullariidae; genus Pomacea; species Pomacea canaliculata. The sequence goes on from NC_037598.1 coordinate 21,666,555, forward strand.
TCCATCTGTCTAAACCTGTCGGCCCATGAAACTGTATGCCCTTTTATCTATTTATCCAATTAATGTATTAGTCATTGAGGAGCTTGAGGTGTAAATTTAAGACATGAAAACATGAACATGAAAAGAGTAAGAAAATAATCAAAATAATGATGTACTTTTAGAGAAGTCGGCGGGGTGGACATGGAGACTTACCTGAGGGGACTGACACCTGCTTCGGCAATCACCGACACTTGGACACGTGACATGTGGGAGGCACTGATGATGTGCAACCTACCTGGCAGCTTCGAGAACGAGTACCCCAGCCCCTGCAACCAGTCGGCCCGTATTCTAGCTGACACCGTGAAGACGCTGGCCCACGACCAGAAGGTGGTTCAGACCATCAACTCTGTCTACAGTGTGGTCAACGCCCTTCGATCACTGTGCAGTTCTCAGAGGCGAGTGTCACTTTGTCACGCAGTCTAGTTCGGACCTTTGATGTAGACGCCTGAACACATCCAGAATAGTCATACAACACCCATTTCTTTGATGGTCACGTTCGACTTCCGGTTTCAGCTCCCAGACAGCGGCTGCTGAGTGTGCCGCGCGAGTGGACGGCGAGGGGCTAACGAGAGCGATACGGACGGTGGAGCTGCGGGACAAGTCTGGCCAGACTTTCCGGCCGTTTCTGGACTCTGGCAACGGCAACACTGGCTTCACGGTGTACAACGTGCAGAAGACTTCCAGTAGCGGATATGCCTACGTCAAGGTACGTGCAGGATTTTTGCTCCGCCGAAGCACGAACTACCGACATGGCTTCCGGTGACTATTGAAAAGCACATCGAATGAATGTGCATGTCAGGATAAAAAGGACGATGATGGTTGGTAAATATTGTGATTCTGTAGTCTGAAGAAATAATTTAAATAATATGGAAAATTTTTGGTCGATATTATTATTGACTGGAATGGTGGTAAAAGATTATGTTTTTGATGAGTATTTAAATCAATGGATTTTTTGGGGGGAGTTATTTATATTGGTTTTCTTTTTTAACTGATTGCGATATTGTCTTATATTGTTTGTGATGATTTTCATTGACGACCTCAGGTGGGTAGCTACGACCCGTCAACCGGACTGAACGTGCAACGAGGTGACCTCGTCTTCTACAACCAGCTGGGACAGCCTCAGTCCGCGATAATCTCCTCGTGCGCCCACAAAGACCGCTGCGCCATCTGCAACAACGCAGAAGTCACGGCGACCCCAGGCCCCTTGGCGCAGCCCACATCGCTAAAGCAGGACAACAGCGGACCTTTGGTGGCCGGGGTGGCAGTGCTAGGCGTGGTCTGCATCTTGCTGCTGGTGTTGCTGGGCGTGGGTGTGCTGCTGGCCCGCCGCAGCAGGGTCTTGACGCTGAAGATCTTCGGGCGGTACGGCAGACGGAACGGTAAGCTTTTTGTGTGGTGCTTACCTGTTCCCTTCATATCAGTTGATGACGAGTTCATGTTTTCTGTATTTACCCTTGTGTAGCTTGGTACAGGAAGTAGATAGATGGAATTCGTGTTTTACGCCGAGCCAGCAACTAAAGCTATATGATGGCAAGGCAACCATGCCGCATGCATGGATATATTCAATCCTTAACTCGTCGTGATATATATGGTCTTAGTCATTGGCACAAACAAATTAGATCCTTAGAGTACATTAATCGCTGTTTGTTGGCCAATCTTTTTCTGCAGGTGCGCACACCAACGGTAACAACGGCCTCGAGTCACGACGAGACCCAGGGAGGATCAACTCGGCCTTTACCCCCACGTCCCCGCGAGTAAGCCTGCCGTTACCTCCCTTGCCGACCGGAGACTACGATCGCTGCAGCCTCTCTTCTCCTTCACCGTCCACCAATTCTCAAGCAGCCCGCGAGCCCACGCCAAGTCTGAGAGGACAAACCTCGCAACAGTCTCCTAGCAGGATGCAACACCCACAGTTTGAAAATCTGCAACAAACAGAAGCTTTCCGGTTGCAGGAACTGTGGCCCCGACAGCGACAACAACAACAGCAGGAGGAGGAGGAGAATGTCAGTGGTCTTTGGACAGAATCACAGGGCAGGCCCAGATCCTCGTCGACACCGCGACCAGTGAGGCCCAACTTTCTGCCTCTTCGGGAAGCTCGCCAGCTGGATAATAATCACTCGTGCAGCTCCGAATGTCTCGGAGTGGGTCAAAAGTCACAGAGAGACAACTTCAGGCCGCGGGCCTGGAGCGACGATGCCGCCGCTGGAAAAAGACTGGGGAAGCTGACGGAACTGGACAGACAACTCATAGCTTATTTCATCAACAGGCAGAAACAGGGTGTCAACACGAGCAGTGGTGTCCAGGATACGTCAGATCCTGTTCGACGTGATCAGTTGACAGCTTTGGGAGCTCAGTACCAAGGTCAGCAGAGAAGGCAAAGCTCCCCTCAGCATGCTAACCTACAAACTATGCTTCTTCCTCCCCCTACTGAAGATGCCAGACCGACGACGCTCCAGGCCAGTCGTCCCCACCCTGTCACATATGTACCTGTACCGGCAGGTGGAGCCCTAGGGCATGGGATGTACTTGCATGCGATTCCTAGCTGTAACAGCAGTCTGTACTTGCACGCCGTCGCAGGGTCGTGCACTGGCCTTCAGACGCCAAACATCCCAAAATCGGGAACGGAAGGACATTCAACTTCCGCCGGAAGTGACGTCGCATCTCCAGGGCACTTCGTGACTTTCGCCTGTCTCTCCACAGTCTGACGCTAGTAGCTCTGTGTTTGACAGTCCTAAAGAGCGGAATGATGTCGCTCTTTTTGCTGACAACCGCAGCAAGGACGGCGGAAATGGAACTCGAACTCCCGAGACAGCATTTCAAAGCGCAGCACCCCACCTGCGCATGCGCGAATGCCGATGCAGTCACTAGTGTAGGCAGGTTCTGGAAGGACTCGTCGCAGAACGCTGCAGCGTGTCGCCCAGTGGCATCGCCGGAGATGCTGCACCAGGTGGCGACAGTGCCTCTGGATCCTTCTGCACGAGATCCGGGGGAAGTGTCCGGCCGAACTGTAATGCCGGTCTTGGTTTCACCGACAGGTGCTGGGTCTGGTCAGTGCAGCATCGTGTATGTGCCATATGCCATCGTGCCGCAGCAGGATTTATCCCCATCATGGCAAGGGCAGACAAACGACACTCGACTCGCTAGTGCCAGTCCCAGAGTTACCGCCCCTAACAGAAGGCCGAGGCTCGGGACTGGGACGCTGAGAGATCCGCGGTTTTCAACTGGCATCGCAAAAAGTAACAGCATGTCCCAGCAAGGGGCAGCATTGACACCAGTGACTTACCCGGCAAACACCCCCCCGGCAGACATATTGTCGCCGACTGGCGGTGGTGCAGCAGACTGTGAGAGCTTCCCGTACATTCAGGGATACCAGCTTACACCCGTGCCACCCCAGTGCGGGCCTGTCTTAACAAACTCCAACAATTCGAATCAGTCGTCTACTGTTGATTCCGGTACTGGCGAGGATCTACCCGCCACTTACATTCAGGACGGAGAGGTAGCTGTGGTTATATAGACGAGAAACTGCTTAGCCTTTATTGTGGAAATTACTTCTTAATAATAAATATGTGATTTATATAACGCACAATAACGATCACGAATGAGCGTGCACTCAAGTAGGAGACATGAACAGATTACGAAGGACTGAAGGAGAAACAACCATGCAGACAAGTAATAAAATGCAGACATAGAAGACGCAAAGAAGAATCAGGGAACAAACAGTAAGGATGGAGTGTGTCAGAAATCTGAAGAGAAAGACGAACAGACCGACTAATCAACTGACTATTGACAACTATGTTGATCGGTTGAAGGATTAATGCTCGTGGAAGAGATGTATCTTCACAAAAGGTTTGTGCGTGTAAGTGTCTGTCTCTTTCTTTCTCTCTGTGTGTGTGTGTGTGTGCGGTTTTGTACACTGGTCGAACATATACTACCTTCATTTCTTCGTGCATTATAAAACAAAATGTTTGCATGTTTTCTTACTTGGACCATAATCTTTATCATCAATATAGTTACCCCCTCCCTACCCGACACACCACCTTCCATCGTTCCCCTCCTGTTTTTAATGCGCTTCCTACCCATCCTCCACCCCTCATAATGCATCAAAGAACTTTTAGTGACTTCTGCCCTTAGGCCCAGCCTGACACACGTTTATCTTTTTATAAATGCATTATTTAAAATGAGTAAGCTGTTGCGAAATTTCTGTGTGCATGTGTGTGTATATATATATTTCATATTGATATTTATGGACGAGACGATTGGCATTAACAGTATTGCAAAACAACTTGAAGTATTTCTTATGCCTGTGTTATGCATTCTTCTATCAAGCGCGTGTGAATGGTAGATGCGGTAAGATCAGTTTTTTGAAAGAGGTTTTGTCGAACATCGAATGTCGCTCCTAAATCACACCATTTTTTTAAAGAGAAGAAAACGTGCTGAAGAGATTAGCTTTCCCTAATATGCACAGGATTATCATTGGCCTTAAATCTCGTTCGACTACTCGTTTGTAATTTAAAACAAAAAGTGTTGCAGACATTTTGACAATGACATGAAGTATCAATTTCCCAAGGGAAAAATTTCATTAGGAGAAGAACACCGTGAAATTTTAATTGTTTCGAAGGGGCATGTACACTCACAACGGCTAAACGCAGAATTTATGGAAGATCAAGTTTATTTTCAATGCAAAAACTATGAAAATATACAACGAATAGAAAAAAAGAATACGTAACCGAATACAAAACAGTGTTGTTCACTCTGTAACACTAACAGATACAAGCATTCATTTAGTTCAGAAACTTCAGGTATTGTAATGTGGTCACTCAAATTCACATTCACGAACACTAAAAAGAGATGAAATCAAAGCTGGTTTAGTTGAGAAACAGGTCGAGATCTTATCTCCGGAGGTAAGAGGACAGCGTCGATGGCATGGACGACACCGTTGGAGACACTGCCATCAGCAGCGCCAGGCAGCACCTTGGCATTGTTGACTTTGATTGCATCTGGAAAGGGTTTGCATGCCATTACTTCAAAAGTCTTGTGCAAGACAAATGAAATCATGTACGGATGAAAGAAGAGAGAATGGAAAACTGGTTTGGAATGAAAAATGTTTACCTGAGGATGCACATACTTTTATGAGTTAGGTTATTTGATTTCTTTATGCAGTGAACACCATTTTCAAAACACAGTTAGCTATAACTGGAAACAACCGTTAGATTTCAGCGACTTGCCTTCAGTCACAGCAATGCTGAGGTCTTTGCCGCCGAGGGTGGTAAGGGTGCTGACGGAGGACAATCCAGCGCTGCAGTAGGTGTTCTTAACCACGTGGTACAGCAACACTTCTGTTCATACAAATTAAAAAGAATTGGTGAATAGTGGCCTTTGATGCTCACTGGCATAACAGCAAAAGATAGTAAAATACATCTATGTAACAAAAGGTGAGGAAGGAATCCTTCCTAGACCAACAGAAAGATTAGTTGAAAGTTAAACTAAAGGAATAAAAATAAAAGCAGAAAATAAGCGGGATAGCGTTTGGTCAAGAAACAAGGTTATCTGCTATGATTGTTTTTGGGTGTTACATAATCGTAACTATTAAATACCAGTAAGTGCTGTCTTGTTTTTTAGTAGATTATCCAAAGCTCCTGGAGGTAGTTGCTCAAAAGCCTTGTCTGTTGGAGCAAAGACTGTGTACGGTCCCTCTGCTGTAAACACGAGACAGCGAAATTCATCCTTTATTCAAGGCAATGGAAGATTTGTGCCTCATTTTCTTTTTTCACACAATATATATTTGTACATTTGCAAGTCACATTCAAGGCAAACGAGGGTCAATAACACATGCGATCTTTCCATTATAAAGTTGACATCAGACCGGTCAAAAAGAAAATAATTTAAAGACCAAGTCTTTCAAAAAGGATGCTTGGAAAAATTACTGTTGAGACAAAAAAAAATTCAGAAAAGAAGTCTTTACTTGAACTGAGTTAGCTCAGTTATGGAAGCATTGAGACTAATCACTCTAATCATCAATTACTGTAGAATCTTCGCGAAGTGTGGCGTTCGGAGTGGTGCTTACCCGAAGTGCTGCATCTAGGCCAGCCACGCCCACAGCCAGCTTGAGGTCCTGGAACACTGGACAGGCGGCGATGGCGTCGACTACCGTTCCGGCAGGTGGCAGCATCACCCGACTGATCTCGTGTAACACCCCATTCGAGGCCAGCTTGTCCACGTTGTTGAGATCAATGGGCGAGCACTGAACTGTGACCTTAGACCAAATATGTCAACTAAACATTAAACTCTCTGTGCCTGATAACACTTTTATGTCAAGAAGTTCGCATTTTCAAAAACTTGTTTTAACAGCCGATTATAGGTATTCTGTTTAAATGGTATACATTTTTTTTCTTTAGGGTAGTGGACAAGGTGCAAGAGAAAGTAAAATGAAAGTAAAATGTGGTATTTAAAAAAAACAAACTAAAACCGAAACTAAAGTTAGTCAAGACCGAGGAAGCAGGACGGTAACAGCAAAGTGTCGCGCGCCCTCGAGTAAAGCCTTTGCACCCGACATTTTTTTAAATCTTTCTAAACACATTTTTAATCCTTTGTAGCGTTTCGGGAAGAACTACAGCTTCTTCACTTACAACACTGTTCGGGTAGATGTTGAGTCTCACTTCCTGTCCCTCCAGGGTAGGCACCAGAAGTTCGTTCTTGAGGTCTGACGACAAGACTTTGCCGTTGAGCACGTGGTACTTGAGAATCTTTGTCAAGATCGTGATGTTGCTCGTCGCTTCCTTCTCCCAGTCGGGCATCGCCGCAAAAGCAGCGTCGGTGGGTGCGAAGAGTGTGAAAGGGCCTGAAAACAAGCGGCAAATAATGTTGTTCCAGAAACTCTATGCAAGCTTTCAGATGTTCTAAGTTTTAGCAAGGCCTAACCGCTGAATATTTCAAACAGGGAGTATAAAACTAACCTTGAGCGAATCAATCAGCTGGTATATTTATGTAATTTTCAGAAATAATTTCGCGTTTGGACGTAAAACCATTCAAATCATGGTTTACGACAGAGTGGTCACTTCAGAAGGAGATTTATTTTTTAATCGCAGAAACATAATCTCAGCATGTTGGATCATCATTTGCTACTTTCTCACAATAACCTAAATGCTTACAATTTGCCAGAAAGGCTAAACCGAGAAATCTATAAAACTTTTTATTTCTATTTCTGACACGTGTAGATGTCTGAGATGGCCTTGGACTGGCTGTTATCATGTGACGAGAGAAAAAAGAAATAACCTGGCAGCCACATGTGCCTCTGAATACTTGTTTACGTTGAAAACTAGCATGTGACTTGCCCTTTGAGCCACCACGGATGCAGATTGCGTGGGAAGTAAAGCTACAGGGGAGGTAATTAATCATCGTTACAAATCTAAAAAAACAGACTCGACTGGTTTCTGATTATTAAGACTTTAAAGATATTTAAGCGGTAAATTCAGTCCCATATGAAGGCCTTTTTTAACAATGAAAAAGCAACCGTTTAACCACAATCAAAATGGAGAAAATGTGCAGTTTGCTTTTAAAAGACGTGCAGATGCAGTTACCTACCTTTTGATGATAGGGCATCTGCAAGCTTGGCCTTAACGACACTGTCGTACAAGGCATTCAGACCAAGGCTTTTGACAAGTTCAGGTAATGTCGGAGCATTGTACGTTTTATCGGCTTCTGTCATTTGAATCGAGAAGAAGTGCACCCCGTTATTCAATGCGGCTGCTGCGGCCAGACTAGCCACACAAGTGAACAACAATAAACTGAACAGAGCCGCCATGTCAAACTGTATATTCACCTGCACAGAAATAGTACCGTGGGTAACATTTCAATTATAATACCGCCTTACATTTAGCTCAGTATATCAAATGAAAACATCAAATGACAGATTAAAGACTACTGTTGCCGTGCTTGGTTCGCTAAGGGACCATGAGCCAAGAATGAAAAATAAGCTTTGGTCAAAATATGACAAATAGCAAGAAAACTGCCTTCATTGCATACGTACATCTTCGAAATTTTATTCTTTTCATCAGTACAAGCAAAACAGATTATGCAACTCTTCCCTTCTAAATACGAAGAACCAAGTAGAAATGTAGCCTCTAGAAATAATCTCAATGGCCAGGCTAAATGCACATTAAACAAAACAAAACAAAACAAAACAAAAATAAAAAATGTTAAAAGTACTAAAGACTGCGACAGCGATTCAAATCGTCAGTGCAGCTTTCTTGTCACATAGGCCAGCAATTTATGCCAAAAGAAGTTCAGAAAAAAGGACTTTCGATGAGCCTTCAATGAACACGTTTGCTCAAAAATAATTGGTATTCGCTGTTCACATGTATCCATGTATCCCATAGTATGTGCCGGTAGGTATGATCTGTCTGTTGAATAGTTTCTCGCTGGCAGATTTCACGTTACATGTGAACAAGCTACCAAACACATACGCTTAACAAACAAACACTAAACTCTTACCATAATTCCCAAACTGACCATGCTTCATGTTGCTAGGCACTGACATGCTTAGGTACATGCACGAGACTTACCTGATGAAGTCTGCAGCGCGTTGTGTGCCCGTCCGTCACCCACGACAGTCTCGCCAGCAGTGAACTCCCGTTTCAGGGTGGTTTGATTTATAAGAGCGGACTCCCTCGCCACTCTACCCACTCCCCCAGGCCCGCATCCGCGCGTGCTGACCCAGAAAAATTAAGGCGCCATAGCATGTTGTCACGAGTTCTGCTCGAGCGCTGAAAACAAGCCATCCGGCAATGTGCAAAGAAAGGAAGGGAGGGGCTGGGAGGAGACGGCCGGGGAGCCGCATGGTGTCTAGACTCTAGAGGAATAGCCTGGACAAACATGGTTTGATTATCTGTCTTTTGTGGAATCAAGGCCCGATTGAACATGTTTCTAATTTTAAACGGTTTTAGCCCCCTTTTTTAAATGAATGAAAACAGTTTTATAAAAAGGCCCTCGTAAAGGCAAAAATTAGCTGTGAGCGTTCTGGTGAGGGTTATAATGATAAATGCTAAAGTTGGGTGCGAAGCGTTATAGACAACAAAATAAATAAAATTTGGGCATGGTTCTTGAGGGATTTGAGATATAAGTGTCTGTGTGTGTGTGTTGGTGGGTGGGTGTAAGGCTTGCTGGTCACAAATAGTAGTTATTCATGAAAAAAGCGTGACAGCTCACGTTGCTTCACATCTGTTGAAGGTCTGTGCGAGTTTCTGACTTATTTTGTTTGTTTGTAAGTTCAAAATTAATCTTTACGAAAGAGAATCAAACTGGGTCACGCCATCACTGTTTCATAAACATGTTTCATAAGCCCGCGTCGCGTGACTGCCATATGCCCCCATATAAACCCCCTTTCCCCCCGCCCCCAACACACACCCCCTGCCAGTAGGGAAGAACGACATCTTTTCATGAAAGAGAAATGGGTCACGTGCTATCACTGTTTCATAACATGAAAGTCCCGTGTCACATGACTCGACATAACCAGGTCAACTCCCCCCCCCCTACACACACACACTCCTCCCTCCAGTGGCTGTAGCAGACGCAGCAGACATGCATGCTCGGCATGAAGACCCGAAGCACTGACTGTCCCGTGTTTTCATCGAAACTCATTCACCGGAGCGGAAAGTTCGTGCTTCGGGTTAGAATGTGCTTGCCTGTTCGCGCTCGTGGACTAAGCAAATTTCCCCTAAAATATCAAAATGGCGACGTCGCAATAATGCATAATAAAGACACAGTTTTATTAATCCGTAAGGGCAATTATAGATACGATTTATGTGTTCATGTCAATGTACAGCTAAGTGTACATGCATATACATGTTAACTACAGTGAATGAGGCTCCTACTAGCTACACTTCTATATCAACAGTAGGTACAGTTAGTACAATGCATCAGATCACTTCAGGCTAACATCATGGCCAGTAGAACTGATCCAATGTATGGCATTTGGAGTTGTGACGATTCGTTTTGCGCGGAGGCATCGCGTATATGCGACTAGAACGCAAAAGCTATAGAACTCACATCTCACATGCCAAAACAAGATCAGGAATAGTGAGGATTCTTGATGGTTTCCTAAGGATTTAGTGATTACTTAAGACTGCTAAGACCCTCTACTTGGTTCCGGTGATCTTTGAACAGATATTAACAAGAGAGGCAAGACTGTTCCTGTTTTCTATGGAGAGGTTTTAGAGCAAAGAGATGAGAACGAAAAAGTGATGAGACTTAACGAAGGACCGATAGAACTGAACGAGACTGACAAAAAACGACCTGAGTTCCCGTAGGAGGTGCATGCATTGCTGGTTTCAACTGAGGATCATGTCAATGTTGATGAAACGTGCAAGCTGGTTATCTAATAGTACATAAATAAGAGTGATTATCTCGATGACCTTGCCATGGAAAGTACTGTTGACTACATCAATCTCCATCTAATTAGCATAGTCTACACCGTTTCCAGCTTTATAGGAAAACTGGCTTTGGTCAAGATATAATATCAAGATATAAATAGCAGTAATAACCTAAGTCTGACAACTTTTTCAAGTGTATTCCTACTATGTAAGAGCCAATGGACTGACGTCGTTGAGTTGACGGCCTAGGCCTAGGGGTTTTTGGTACATGCACAAAGTGGGAAAGTTACCAGATATCGGGAATATGACCAGAACATACAAAGAGTTGGAACAGATGTAAATATACGCTAGTTATTTGCACAGTAGAGTGCGGTCACGTATTTCATTGGACCAAGAGCCTTTTTAACATTTACGCGTCTCAGTAGAGTTGTGACAGGGGCAATCACCAGCCCGTGCTGTATATTCTCTAAGCTGTACCTCTGTCCATAGACGTTATACCCTATAACGTCTATGCTCTGTCTAAGCTCTTTGCAAAGTACGTGTATCTATGCACTATCCTCACGTCAATGTTGTTGACCTCTTGCTGTGCATGGTGATGTTGATACTTGGATGTGCATAGGTGGATTAATTGCTGTCTGCCAAAACCAACGCTTAGTCTCTTGCGAAGTTCTCCACTGTTAGTCTCGGCGAGCCTAAACAAAGAATGTGACTAAGCCGGAAGCTTTGTACAATCATGCCTCGTTTTAGTAGTTAAGTGGGGGAAAAAAAAATCGTCTGCCAGTGCCAGCAGTCCAGTAATACAAGTTCATGGTTGATAGGTGTTTATCCCGAGAACGGAAATGAGTATTCAACCAGATTTGAAGAAAAAGCACCTTGCACCAAGCTTTATCCAACCAGCATATAAACAAATTTAACAATACTTTTTTTTAACAAGACGTAAGAATGAGTTATGAATAATTTTTTTTTAAAAAAGCGTGTTTTTCTCTCTCAACACACACACATACACACACACGTCATGCCGGGAATAGTGCTTTAGGTCAAAGTAATTACAGATGCGTACCACTGGCACCGGATCGCACGAAGCAATATATGCCATCACCTAAACTATTTAATCAAACTATTGATCTAAATTTACAGTTCAGTGAGAAGTCTGAGTCATTCTGGCGCAGGATCCACTCAAAACAAACCTGTCCACGAACTATCGTAAAGAGTCTAGACATCGCAAGGGAGGCTACTCGTTTTTAAAGTCAATGCAAAAAGTTGGACGAGTCTTTACCGGTAAATGCATCACTAGTGAGCTCTAATTTTTATTTCTGTTCCACACGCGTGAAAAATATCAGGACTGACTTCTTTTAATGATCCTTTTGTCTATTTTAAGACATGAAGCTCAAATGATAGTTTCGAATCCTTTGTTTCCGTCATTTATTCCGTTTCGCACAGTGCGCCATCTTACGAGTCAAACGCCAGTCCAAGAGGTGGTACAATGAGAACAGGAAGAACAAGAATACTGTTTATTATCGCTCAGAACAACGCATCATGGACAAGGAACAATCCGGTTTAAGATGTGGTTATTTACTTATTCAGGTGAGTGGCTGTTTCCTTTACATTGTAGTCTCAAAGTTTGAGTTTTGTTTTTCTCTCTGTTGTTTCGTCTGCACTTCTGAATCGTGGCGTACTGTCTTCTCTCATTCGTGCCCACAGATCGTTTGTGTACGCTAGTGCATCTTTAAAACAGCCTGTTCTGTTCGTGAAGCAGATAACTAATAAATGCTTCAGTCGATCCATTCAGACTAAAGTTTTAAAACTATGTTTTAAAACTAGTAATATTAATTATGATCATAGCATAAAGCCAAAACAAACAGTGTGAGTAACAAGAATTAACAAAGAATCCCACCCACCCGCCATCCCAAACGACGGCAGACCTACATCATAACCTCCCCCATTACCTCCAGTCGAGATAAAATACACATTGTGTCATAATGTCACAGTCTACAGATGAGTGAATAGAAAGTAGATGAACGCATAGGAAGTATTTTATCTTTTTTTTTCAGTTTCAACTACTGGAGAGAGTAGTAGTAACAGGGAAAGAATAATTTTTGCAAAATTTTATCAATAAACAAAAAGCAGCATTTGACAAATATGCTGACATGGGTGAATGACATAGATAAGAATGTTTTATCTATCAGCAATACTTGTCAGCTTATTTGGCATGTCAGGCAGAATGCACTGTAAAACTACATATAGCTAGCTATACACAAGAATTGTGCCTGATACTCAATAGTGTGCAGTTATATGTAACTTGTAAATAGTGAAATATCAGCTACATGAGTATGGAGAGAATTTTAAGGATGGAATTTGTAGATGTATATAAGTTAAGGCCCAATTCATTATAAGGGAAGCAATTGTAAATGATATACATACAGATTATGTGATAAATTATTTGATTAGTATATAATGGCAATGTTCATCCCTGGCATTAGGCTTTAAAGGAGCACAGACATTTCACAAACTGAAAACCACACGTTAAAATACACAGATGTGTCCACTGTATAAAAGACTGTTATTTATGCATTGGTCTCTTTAGTCACACATGCACAGCTGTCAAAGCTAAGCAATCATACAGTAATGCTGGGAGGCACCATCAATGGTCAACTCTGACTGAAGTAGGCCTCATTAGTGTATGATGCAAAAGTTTGTTTTAGTTTGTATTGATAGTCATATAATAATCTTATAATATCTTATAAAATCTTATATAATATAAGGATCTTGGGCTTTGACTTTCATCTGTACTTCCCTTCTTTAAAAGCTATTGTGAAGTGTTTTCATATGACTGTTATGTCTCCCAAACCTTGTTAATATTTCTTGTATGAACCACTCCCATGGTATGTGTATTTTCCTTCTTGTATGTGTGTGCAGTGTTCTGATAAGTATAATCTTAGTAAGATTAGAGGCAGGAACTAAATAAGGAAGAGTGAATCGTGAAGTCCACCAGCCTGCTTAGTTATGCCATTATGCCAGTTTCCACTCATGAATTGAAGTTGGTTATTGATGTCTGTAGAAGGCATTCCTAATTCTAAAATTGAAACAAAGGTCTGAAATGACAACAGATGTCAAAAATGTTTTTAAAATTTAACTGCTTATCCAAGAATTAGTTGATTAATTAGTTCATTTCAGCAGTATCAAATTATCTGCAAATAATTAATGTAAACAGGAGTGTAAATTGATTTTCTTCTGTGGAAGAAATTACTCTTTAAGACAAGATTTACCACTTGTACAACAGAAAGAGATCGTAAACAGGAAGATCGTTATTAAGATCATTATGATCAATAGAAAATGGTTTCACTATAGCAGTTTTAAAAATAGGAATTTTTTCTTGAGAGTGGAAGAATCTCCAGAACAGTATCTTGCACAGCTTTACCCAATCAGTAGAAAAGAATTTAGCACCCCAATAGTCCTTTAAAATGGCAATCTTGATTCCAGCATAACCAAAGTTCATGAGATATTTTCTAGCTACTAAGTCCATTGCATTATATATTCTTATTTATTTGTCGGTGGGAATTAAAATACAATGGGCGATATCTTGCTGACTTAATTCCTGATAACAGTGACATGGCTGTGGAAAAAAGTTTGTATGATTAGAAGGGTGGTGAAAGAATGCTATTTGAGCTTGCTTATTATTTTTTTTGCTGATTGTCTGATTCAAGGCTGTTAGTTGTTTTTCTCTGCCACACAGTCACATGTGCAGATGTCATCTGACCAGAAATGTACTGATAACATCACATTTGTCAAGAAAATATTTTCTGTGATGCTGGCAACACATGTGTTGGCCTCATGAACAAATGCTTATAACAAAGCGAACTTCATTAAAAGGCCTAGCATTGATGATATGAAATATATGTACAAGCATTTATAAACTAGTGAGCTTTTCTAAACTAGTGAGGTGCTCTGTGTGTGTGAATATATGCATGGGTACACATGTATGATTGTGAGAGAGAGAAGCTTCATTATTCTCACACTGGTTTACCCAATCATTAGAAAAATGTTACTGTTTTAAAAACAAATTTAGCTGTATTTTATTGTGGCACTATGCAGGATTCATACAGAGTTTTAAATGTCTGAAAAAATTAGACATAGAATTTGAAAGTGTTCCTTCATGGTCTACATCAGACGCACACATACAGGGCAAAAGTTGCAGATGGTTTTTTTTAATTATTACCTGCCTTTTAGTGGTAGTTTGTAATCTGGTATTGTCCCCTCAATTTTTAAAACTGCCATAGTGAAAGCATTGCCTAAAAAAGAAAGTTAACCTTGTCTTCCTTTTGAGATTGATACCAGTTCTGGCAAGATGAAGCATTGTATTGATGATATAACATGCTAGATGATTTCTATCTTGTTAATGATAAAACTAAGGCCCTAAGGATGCACTTCTGGTTGTATACACAAAAACTTATCAGTGAGAACTCATATGATCTTTGATATTTCCTTACTGGTTCAGTGTCACTTATAGTTTCATGTTTGTCATGCCTGTCGCCAGGTTTTTGCAGCCATTTATTATATTATTTCCCTTTTTTACAGCTGACACCATTAAAACACTGATTTGTGCCCTTGTCCTGTCCAAACACATTTATGTTGGTTCTCTTCTCACTGGGAGACTTAAGAATACGAGTCCTCTCGATAGACTTCAGAATTTAGCATGTTGTGAGAGTGAGGAATTGTAACTCTGCTACACTCCTTCTGATTCATTGTACTGGCTGCCCTTGCAAGTGGATGTGGAGTACAAACTATCCCTGATCTCTCACAGTTTGTTTCACCACAAGATTTTTGCGATATATATCTCTGATATTCTGCCAAAATGTATACCCCAATCAATACCTTAACTCTTTCTCTGATCACATTTTCTCAACATCTCCAAGGTTTGGTGAGCAGACCTTTTGCTATGGTACTCCAAAATTGTGGAATTCTTCATATGACCTTTGTTTGCCACACATTTCTTTGAAGATGTACTTATTCTTTGTGTGTGCGTGCATGCACCTTTCATGTAAATTTTATATATATATGATGTAGACTGTGTACTCAGTATGTATTATCATTTAAAATGAAATAAATTTGTTTCCAGAACCAGAAAAAGAAATGGAAAGCTCGCTGGTTTGTTCTATGTGAGGATAGGTTGTGTTGTCATCACAAATACAACAAGTCGGTTTTGCTCAACACTCTTCACCTCTCAGGTTGTGCAGTGACCTCGCCCTGCAATGACTTGCCTGACACAAGTCACCAGGTGAACATTAGATCTTTAAAAATAATAAGAATTGTTTCTGTTGAGTGTAGTTATATATATATTATGTATGTGCTTGCTTGCATGCATGTGTGTGCATTATTTAGGATTTGGGTGTGTATCTATAGATACATTGCTGACAAATGACTAAATTTATTAATCACAATGGGCAGTTATAACTTGGTAAGTGTGCAAAGCTATGAAAAACAAAGGAAAAAAATTACTAGTTACAAGGCAGGTCATTATACTTTCATTTCCACAAATCTGCATTTTTAATTTTATTATTAATGAGCACAGGGGCCCTTGCAGTTATTTTGTGTGTACTCTTTAATGCTAATGTTGATGTTTTGTTGCAATTATTGAATGGTAGCATTTTATTGTTTGAAGTTTGTTGTAAAAGGAGGTGTACAACTATATTTTTCTGGCAGATTATGTAGTGTCTTTAAACCATCCATCTAAAATCAATTAAGAAAAAAAAGGTTCTTACCATCATTTTACCTACTGCATTTTCTCCACACCCACACAGCATGCATGTTTGAGTGTATGCACTCACTAATAGAAGATAATGACAAGAGACAGTGGCACTGAATAAATGCTGTTTGTACAATCTGTTTATAGTATTCCAGAGTGTATTATGTCAGGTTTGAAGTAGTGCAAAATATTAGTTTGATTTTGCTAAAATCCTTAATTCTAATAATTTTTGGTTTAGATGTTCTCAGTTTTCTTCCCCTCTTAATAATAATAAATTTGAAAAATGAACTCCAAGTTTGTGAAAGTTTACAGCACTCTGTTTTAGAGTCTTTTGAAGATCTGCACTCCAGATGGGGAAGAGATCTACTTTCAGTCTGGTGGGTCTGAGGATCGTGATGGCTGGGCTCACGCTTTAGGAGCAGTCATTCGATCATTAACTACATCACATCAGGTATGACTAGGTACAGGCATGAAAAGGACTTATAGTCTGCTTCAGCAGTTAAATTTGGTGTGCTTCAGGTGAGCATAGGTACAAGTCAATGTTAACATGATTTAACAAAATCAATAAAAACAAATATTGTCTGTAGGCAGTCTAAAAATATTTCCAAACTTAGAATTTAGCTGCAGCTTCTAAGATGATGTTAAGGATGTCCATTTAGACTTCAATAATAGCAGTCACACTGAGCAGCTTGAAATAACTGAACAGATTTACTTCCTCCATGTTTTGTCTTTGATGACAAGGTCTCTCTCTAATAATGCTGCGTTACCCTGGTAATAAAGGTTTCATCACAGTCTTGCAAGGTTAAACGGTTTACCTTTAAAGATTTATTTGTAAAAAAAATTTCATGTTTATCGGGAGAGCGGAAGACAAATATGTCTTTATGACATATGATGTTGGGGAGGAGTTATTTAATGTGATTTCTGAACTGGAGAAGAGAGTAGGGGAGGAGCAGCATGGGAGCGAATTGGATGACTTTGTGATTGAGGAAAATGCTGTTTTATCCCTTTTTCGACGGGTGAATGTGAGGAAAGCATGTGGCCCTGATAATATTTGTGGAAGAGTGTTGAAAAACTGTGCGACTCAGCTGTCTGGTGTTTTTACTCAGTTGTTCTCTTGGTCGGTAAAAGTGAGTACTGTACCAAATATCTGGAAAAAATCCATCATTTGTCCTGTTCCTAAAACCAGAAACCCGATTGAACTAAATGATTACAGGCCCGTGGCATTGACCTCTATTGTTATGAAATGCTTCGAACGCATCATCCTTCGCACACTTCTCTCACAGACACAACAACACCTCGATCCCTTTCAATTTGCATACAAACAGCACAGATCCACTGACGATGCCACACTCACTCTTCTGCACAATGCATACTCTCACTTAGACAGGTCTGGCTCCTATGTACACATTCTTTTTATTGATTTCTCTTCTGCATTTAATACTATACAGCCTCATCTGTTAGCTCTGAAACTTCTTAAACTTGATGTCAGCCCCAAACTCATCCTATGGATTGTTAACTTTCTGGTAAAACGTTCCCAGACAGTCTGTTTCCAGCATGCACTCTCCTCTTCCAGAAATACATCTGTTGGGAGCCCTCAGGGTACATGTCTCTCGCCTGTAATCTTCACCCTCTATACCAATGACTGTCGTGGCACTGATTCATCTCTCTTGATTAAATACTCTGATGATACTGCTCTCCTAGACCTCTCAAACTCACACTCTGCCTATGTTGATGCAGTAGATAAATTTCATAAATGGTGCACAGAAAACTATCTTGATCTAAATGTAAAGAAAACAAAAGAGCTGGTGATTGATTTCAGACGCAAGAGCACTGTTATCCCTGACCTCTATATTGATGGTGCCAAGGTTGAACGGGTTGATCAGTACAAATATTTAGGAACTGTGATTGACGACAAACTCACTTTTAACACCAATACTGAGGTTATTCATAAGAAATGTCAATCTAGATTGTACTGTCTACAAAAACTCCGTTCCCTGGATGTCAACAAAAAGGTTTTAAGTGCTTTTTATAGATGTTTTCTTGAGTCTGTGTTGACATTTGGATTTTTATGTTGGTATGGAGGATTGAGAGCTAGTAATAGGAATGTGTTAGATAGAGTTGTGCGTGTGAGTGGGAAGGTGATTGGGGAGAAGCAGGAGTGTCTGAGTGAGTTGTATGAGAGGCGAGTAGTACGGAAAGCGAGAGCGATTGTGAAAGATAGAACACATGTTTTAGCTCAGTACTATAACCTTCTTCCGTCCAAGAGACGTTTTATTGTTCCCAGAGCTTCCACTGCCCGTTCTCGGAGTAGTTTTATACACAAGTCTGTTGTCTTACTGAATAAGTGTTGGAAGGATTTGTGAGTGTGAGGGTGTGGGTGTGTGGTTTTGGGAATATAGTTTTAGTGTTGTTTCTTATTTAGTTGAGTATTTACATGGACTGTAGGTGTTTGTGTGATATGATAGTTTGAATGGAATTAAGTTGTTATTAAGATTTTATTATAAGTTTTATTATAAGCCAGTTGTTTTACCACGTCTTGTAATTTCTCCTAGTGAGATAATAAAGTTAAATTGAAATTGAAATTGAAATTGAAATATATCTAATAAATAGTATGTGTACAGAACACCAAGACTGTATTTCATTATTACTAATTGTTTATAGCTCGTAAACTTTAGTTTTTACTTGTTTATTCATACACATGAATTTTGTTAGAACAAAACAATAGCTAGTATTCTGATCTTGACCTTTAACTTTACCTTAATGCTTTTTTCTTAAATTCGACTTGTGTGGTATGTATTTTCAGATTTCCCAGGATAAAATGCCTTTTCAAGACTTCAGGACCTATGCCAATGTCAGGTAAGACTGCTGAAAGGTGTCATAGGTATTTCTCCCCTTGTCATGCTTTAATACTGTGAGCTAAAAGTACCAACTGTAGAGAACCATTATGATGATATTCACCATTTTCGAATTCTAATTCTGGGTTTTGTTGATTTCTTTGGTTTTGAGAGCAGAATTAGTGTTTATCTATGTTTAATAAAGGCATAGCTCGACTACCCCTATTGGCAAAAAATATTACTTTTTGACCTTCAGTGTTGCACATAAGAGGAAATATAAAACATATTGTGAGTTTGCATAGATTTTAAAACATATGGCTTTCAGTGTACTTTTCAGCTGCTTTGTAATGTTTTCTACATTAGACATGTCCAATTTGAAATGTAACTGTAATTAAGGGCTCAAATGATCAACTTAATCTGAATGGTCAATGATTACATGGGAAATGTGCTCAGTTACAAAATTAAAAATCTACAGAAAAAAAACAACAGAACAGGTGCCAGTCACAAGGAAAGTGGTGCATCATAGCAAAACACACAGAAGCATGTAATCTTAATTTAAAACCTACAGCATCACACACTCACCCATGCACACAACTGACAGCTTATCTATTGTTGAGCAGCTACTCCATTACTTCTGCATAACTTAACATTTGCCTAAACTGAATAAAACAAGCTCTCCTACTAGTAGATGTTCTGGTATGCTATGTCCCTTTAACAGTCAGCAATGTGGTATCATCTGAGATATTAACCAGACAGCTTATCTCCTTAGTTTTTCTGCAGCTGTCTGTATAAATAGACATCAATCCTGCAGAGATCCAGTGCTTGTAATAAAATTATCAAAACAATGACCATTTGCATAAACTTTTTGATCATCAAGTCAAATTATCCAATATCCACAAAGCCAGTTAGTGTTCAGAAATCAGTCTTAGAAAGTAAACTTGTAAGTACTGTATTGACGGAACTAAAGATCAGCAAAAAGCTTCATTTTTCCTTTTGCTTTTCCAGCAAAAAGGAGTCTTGCATATGCCTATGACTTTTCAATTAATTTTGGAACAATCAGAGCTGTGTGCATGTATCTCTTCCTAGTATATCACATTTGCATGTTGTCCATTTACTGACACTTGACTAAACAGGATTAATCATTCCAGACTTGAAATGCTTCTACTTTCATCATTTTTTAACTATAACATTATTTTATAAAAGGAAAACTACAGAGGTTAACATTTTGACCACTTTATTCCATTCATAGAAATGCATGCTTGTGAATTTAAGGTTTATATGGTACCATTACCAAACTGATTATTTCAGGCTTAGAATCATCATTTTGACAGCATTGCCTTAGAAAACTTGTCTGAGTAGTTTTGTGGTTTTTATATTTTTTTCAAATGATTTATCAATTTTTTTTAATGCAATGAAAAAAAAAACTTTTTAATTTAATCTGTCCTGAGAATCCTACTAAATAGTTGTAAAGTAATTTTGTGATTGTGTTATACGGCATTCCAGTGAAATCATTGGAGCCCTTCAGGACCCTGACGCAGGCATAGCTACATCTAATCATCTGCGGTGTGGAATCCTGTACAAAAACTGCTTTAAAGGTAGCTCATTTTTCTTTTAGTCCCCATGTGTGCTTTTATAAAGGGTAAAGGAGTGTGTGTGAGAGAGAAACAAAAATGAAAAGGGAGACAATTGAATAAAATTTAGTATTTAGTGAACATAGTATTAATTAGTCCTGATGCACTGAAATGCCTGTTCAATAAGGTCCAAAACTTTGCTGCTAACCACAGCTGGACATGGGGTTTGAAAATTTCCTGCTTAAGAAATGTCTCCTTCAAGGAACTACTGCATTCAAAGGCAGTCCTGAGCTGTAGTCACTGCATCTATGCTGATGGCATTCATCATCTTCTTAATGTGTGAACAAAATGAACTCTTTGTTTTGATACCAATATTATAGTGTCTGTATGTTTATATTTTTGCTTTGTAAAGCACTTTAAGCTATCTTTTGATGTTGGGATAAAGCGCTATATAAATTTATTATTATTTGATCAGTTCTCTTAGAAACTGTCATTTTAGAAGGCTTGAACAAAACATAGGATGATTAGGGAGATGTTTGATCAAGAAAAAAATGACATTAATCAAGGGGAGGATCAGAAGCCATATTTGTATTGCCAAGGGGCTGGATTCAGTTAGAGTGGATAGATGAAGCATTTCTTGCGAACTGTTTGGATGGGGTAGGTGGGGTAAAATTGTAACTTGCAGCTGCTCTTGTGTTTGCAGGCAGTGACATTGTTGACTGGCTGCTGCGTTGGTCATTAGTACGCAACCGTGACAACGGGTGTGCCATGGCCCAGACCTTGTTACGACTTGGCCATTTCCAGCAGGTATCACTGAAGGATGGTTCCACAGTGAGCCCCAAGTTTTCAGATACCGACCGACTTTACAGATTTGTAAGTGAATTTCCCTTAGCTCATGTTATTTGTGTTGCATGATCATGGACATGGACACACTATATTTGATTACTGATTATTTTAAGCTCAGAAAGGAGAACACACTTCTACATTAAAAAAACTACATATAAATTGCTATAAAGTTATTATAGAGTATGTTTGAATGTTGGGGTATTTCATCCTCTTAGCCCCTTAGTTCTGCAAAAACTATTTTTTTACATGGAATATAGTTTAAAAATAACATAAAACAAAGGAACTGCTTACATAATTAATACTTAATAAATATAATACTAAGTATTCTTTAGAAGTATCTTTTTTAAATATAATATTAATCTTTGAACTCATTAATTCACTTTCAGGATTGATTTAGTACCACAATTTTGTTTTTATTAAAGTTAGAAACATTGTTTTCTTTTTGAAACAAAAGTTTATTATGTCTCCTATTTCATGCAGACTTCCATAAATCTGAGTTCAAAACGGAACAGCTTCTATGACAGCACAGACAGTGATTCCAGCTCCTCTGATGAAGAGGATGAAGATGCTGGTGATGTTGCAAGACCAAAGAAAGGACGAGTGCTAAAGCAAGCATTCCTAGCTAAAAAGGTCTGTGACATGTCATCTTCAGAGCTTTCATAAGCAGTGTTTATCATATGATGTTTAGCACAGCCTAGCAGTACAGGCCATCAGACAGTAATAAACTGATAGTAGTAGTTTAGTTCATTCCTTGTTACTCCTCGAGGAGCATAGGGTTGCAACAACACCTCTCCAACGAACCCAGTTTTTGTCAGCCCCTTTCATTTGGGCCTATGTGGTTCCAACGTCCTTTGCCTCGCTCTCTTGTTCTTTTCCAAGTTTGCTTTGGTCTCCCAACTCGCCTCTTCCCCTGAGGGTTCTAGTCAAGTGCCTGCCTGGCAATGGTGTCAGCTGGTTTGTGCATGTGTGTCCTGTCCAGCCCCATTTGTGCTTTTTGATGTCTTGGCTAGTGGCATTCTGCTTGCCTCTTTTCCATTAGCAGCTGTTGGAGATCTTTTCAGGCCATCTTATTCCCAGAATACAATGTAGGCATCGGTTGGTAAAGGTCTGGAGCTGAACAAATTGATAAAACATTTTTTTTTTTTTAGTTTAGCACAAAAGATATATTACAGATTTGTTCGTCTTTGCATTAATCTTTTTTTGGGGATGGGGGGTGAATGCACTTTTTTTTAACCTCATTTCAAACTTATGACATTGGTGCAACCTGTATGAGAGCTTTAAGCACAGAGTAAGGAGGTGTTAACGTAATATTGAACCTTCCTTTGAAACATTGTAGGAAATAACAAACCATATCAATATGTTATGCTTTCTTATTTTATTTTTATTCATTTATTTATTTTGGTCATTTTCATGTTTAATCAGTTATGCTTAATCTGGCATTTTTGAGAGTAGGTAAAGATTTATATGTGAATTATCTATTTCTAGCAGCTGGTTGATATGGCTGGGGAGAATTTGGTTGAAATGAGCAAACAGTCTTTTCCAAAAATGTACTTTTGCAGAAAATTGTAATAAAGCACCAATGATCCACCAGAAACAGTTTATTTTAAAAATGTACTTAATTTTTTTTTTCAATTCACAGTTAAAAGGTCATTATAGAGCACAAACAGTCAGTCATAAGTCATGCTCGAGATGTAATATAGATGATGTTTATTTAGTGAAATGCATTCCTAAACATTTTTTGGGTCATTTCTTCGAGGTGGGCTGCAATACAGAAAATCTTAATGTGGAGGGTTTGCTGTACTAATAATGGAATTTATATAGCATGATTTCCTTTGTGAAGAAGTGCTCAAGATTTTCCCCTGTTTTCAAAATAGTGAAGACTGTGATGTCCAAAAGCTTGTACTTGTGAATGGAACTTCTTCTTTTTTTCAGATCTGAGAAATTAGCATATTTTAATGGAGTAGACAGCAGTGTGTGATTCATTATGATACAATGTCTCCTTGCAGAAAAATCTGCGCAAAGGTTGGCGTGTTGTGAAAGTTACCCTGCAAGATTCCCCTAAGGGTCTGCAATACTACAGAGCAATATATGCTGCAGTAAGATTTACGTCTTAACACCTCCTTGGAGAATAATGTAGGAAAGATATAGCAGTAAACTGTTTCACTAGACAACAAGGGAGATCTAGCTGCATTACCATTACAAATGCAGAAATGGCCTAATGTTGAAAAGAATATCCATGTCATCCTCATGTTGGCTCAACAAAGAATTAGGTAAACTGATCATGGAAATTATTTCATCATTGAGTTGCAGTAGTGGCTAGAAGGTCATAAACCAGAGGCTTGAGAAGAGATTGTTTAAAGAGAAAAGATAAAGTTGTGAATGATTTGATGAGGATGGCCAGGTCATGAGAGAAGGTGGACATTAAGATAGTTAAAAAAAAAAAAAAACAAAATTGGGATGGGTACATTTTTGTTCATGAGCAAAACATCTTTGTATTGTTTGTTCCTGTGTAATAATTAAGTCATGAATTGAGAAATAAAATTCACAATTGACTTTTGAGATTTAGTGATGACAGAGATGAAATACTCGAATGTTCCTAAGGATATCTCATCTGTTGACAGTGCATAGATGATAAGTTCCCTTTCAAGATGGCCCTTTTGGAAGGGGCGGTGGTAACAGAGGCTATCAAGCTGTCTAGCAAAGGTAAGGCATAAAAATTACTTTTAAATATATAATATATTTTTTAATTTCATTACGGTTCCCAGGGCCTCCAGCAGAAAGTTGGTGCTTGAATATAGAAGTGTCTGCATACCTAGCTTTCTCTTGTAGTTTCACCATTCTCAGAGCATCTACATGTACACTCAACATCAAGGAGTGGGAGTGTTTGTCACCTTGATGTCAAAGTGAATTTGTGTGCATGTGTGAACTCGAGAGTATCAGGCAAACAATGACTCTTAGCACATAGACCATTTAAACGAATAAAGATGAAACAGCAGTTTCCAAACTGCAAACAATATTCCTTTACTGGACTTGGTGCTTCGGAATCGATGTAGAGGCATAGCACTGTTACAAACATTGACCTCGTACTGATCTTGTGACACACACCAAATCTTTGCTTTAGATTCCAGTCTTCAAGTGTTGGTGATAGTAAGAAAAACTTAGTCTTTGTCTGCCAGAAACCATGCTAAGCAATACCCAAGAAGACCAGTTAATTACTTGAAAGCTTGCTGTCCTTTTTTTTCCCCTAGTCCAAACTAGAAAGTTAACTTGCATGTCATGTCTAAATTTGTTAAGGGCCAAATGTTTACAAAAGGAAACTCATTCATATTCCTTTTGAACAGGTGCCACAACAAAATCTCCAAGCTATCGTCTGTGTTTACGTCTTCCAAAGGGAAAGACTATTACTTTTCAGATGAAAGATGAGCAAGAAAAACAAGAGTGGTTGTCCTTGCTTCAGCAAACAAGTCAGATGGCCGACACACCAATGTAAACAATTTGAAACAGAGAAAAGAATTTTTAGGATGTTTCATGTCAGTATGTCACTTTTTACTAAACCTCACCATTTTATTTTTGTAACTTTTTGTTTCTAATCCCTTCTGTTCTTAGAGGTAAAACAGTGAAAAGAGACAACTATATTTTTCTGTATAGTTGTTCAGTGCCTTTCTAAATTGGGAGTCTAAAGGAGCCACTTCTTCCTATCAGGATCATGCTTGTTTCCAGGCACACAATAGAGACAAGTAAATTACAAAGCAAAGGTTATCCAAAGACTGCTTCGTTGAAATATCAGGGTACTTTGTTCATGAACCAGGATACAGAGCCTGGTGGTTAGTGTTCTCAACTATCAGCTGATGTTTTTCCAGTTGAAAGTCTAGTCAAGCTTTGTAATTGGAAAATTGCCTCATTTCACCCAGCAGAAATGAGCTGTTGGTGAGGAAGAAAAAGTTTAGGTTGTCTTCCATTTGCCATGGTTAATCACTTCTTTTCAAAGCCTCTACTGCCATCAGCCAGTGCGATACTTTGGCCTGTTTAAGTTCATGAACAATATCAGCAATAACTAATACGCATTAACAAAATACAGTCATCACTGAATTGTTATAAGTAATAACAAAAGGTCTCTGGGTGTGTTTCCTGCTTGCCATCTAATTCTTAGAGGCAATCTGATCAAAGACAAAAGATACTTTAATGTATAAAACCAAATTTGAGAGGAATATAATTGCACTGCTCAATATTAGGTTAATTATTGTATTGGAATGTAGTGTCTCTATTCAGAGTGTTTTTGAACAAGTCTGACCTCTCTGAAACTCAGAAGGAAAGAAAAAAAACCATTTTTGTAGCATCGGTCAAGTTATGTCAGTCCTGGGAAGAAAATACACAAAAGGCAGTTTCAGATCATTTTGCTTGAAAGGATTGGATTCTTTCTTCCCCCACTCCCCTCTCCTTTTTAATATTGTTATCTCTTGCTATTGTTATTCTGAAATCACGTCACAGGAGACTTTCTGAAAATGTAAAATAAAATGAAGCACACATTGAAAATGAACGTTTTAAGCATTTGTGGCTGTTTAAATTGAAAGTGTCTCCTCACAATGTTTGAAAAGTGTAACTTCCAAATTTTAAAATACTACAATAATTAATTTTTTCTATGTACTTTTTATGAATAATACTATATTGAAAGTTGTTGACACTGGTCTGTTCCTTGGTGCCTCAAAAAAAGTTTTATTAAAGAGCAAGTGTATTTTGATAGCATTAACAGATTTTTTTTTTCTTTTACAATAAGAAAACACTTTGTCATTGATGAAATGTGAGTTTTGGGAAAATACAGAAGATTTATCCAGATGTGTTCATCTTTTTTTTTGATTTTTAAAACCAGTATTGTTTTTGTATTAAGAATTGGAGGTTTATCAATTTATTATTTATATGGAATAAATTTGGGACATGTTCAGGGTTTCAGTACTGGATACTGAACATACCGCCTGGGGAGGGGATGATGAAATTTTTTGGTGTGTTTTTCCTCCTTAATTGTAATAAACACTTGTGCACATAGATATTGCTTTCTTGTGTTTCACAATGCTTTGCATTTTTGCACAATCATGCTTTCATTAAATGTGCCTCGTGAGAAGTATACATGTAGGATTTAAACAATTTTGGGGCAGGGTGATTACTGTTTACCGCTACTTGCAGGTTGGTGTCAATTTATGCTTTAAGACGCAATCGTCTTAAGGCTGAGGACTATTTTCACTGCTTGGCATCTTTGTGGAAAATTTTATGTGGTGCCGAGATAAATATCAGACAAGATAATATATTTGTGAAGGATTGACTCAAGCGTAAGGAAGGGAGATGGGAACTGTTTTTAGGCCGAGTCAGCAACTAAGGCTGTATCATAGCAAAGCAGCCAACCATATGGAGAACAAGCACTGTTTTCCTGAACTGAGCCCATCCTCATTGTATTGGTGGCAGGTGCTAATCGTGCCACCGGACCACCTGCTCAAGTGTGAGGGAGCAGGACTGCTTTTACAAAAAAAAAAAATGTGTACTTCTGTAGCATTGAATTTGTGACCTGCTAGACCTTATTTTATAAGGGGAAAAGTTAGGATGTTTAGCATACATTTGTTACCAAATGATTTGGAGAGTCTCAAATATTACAAATCATGTTTTCTCTTGTCATGTTGAAAGTTGGCCATTACATACATTCAAGATGAGTGCTTGCACTTACTGTGATATTTCCAGAAAATGCTCTTCATATTAGCATCCTTGTGACTACTTTTTAAAAGAGATTAAGATGGTTCAAAGCCAATGTGGCTTTATATTTGTGAATGTGTGAACTGTACCATTGGGATTCCTCACAACTGGCCATGGAAGAGACAAAGTATCTGAACTGCAAGAAAGCAGATACCAAAGGTTGATGCAGATACCAAAGGTTGATCCTGTAAATCATCTGATATTGAAAATTGTAAGATGGACTTTTTTTTTTTAATTTCAATTTACTTTGAAACAGTAGCAGTTGTAAATAAGCAGACATCTGTTTAAGATCATTTGCTTCTGAAGAGATTATTTTTTTAAAAATTGTGCTTATAAGAGACTGGGTTTAAATTCTGCAAGCAAATCGTAAAATTGTGATTGCCTTTGTGATTTTTATTTTTTTAAATTCTAAATGTTTCTTGCATTATAATAGAGCTCTTCTAGAAGCTTATGCTGGTACTTTGTCGTCCAATAGAGACAAAACAGTCTAGCAAAACAAAAGGCTCTATTCTCATTTGATATTTATTACCAGAGCCCTGCTTTTCAGTTGCTGAGTTGTAACTTATTCTTTTTTCTCTTGCACTCCTTTCCTCCTCTTTTCTCTTTCTCTCTATTCTTTGATAGAACTAGGTCAGAAAGTTCAGTGACATGCTGATGGGGGGCATTATGTGGTACAGATTGTTTATGCTGCTGGGGGTATTATAAAGAGCTTTCAAGTGATTTTGACATCGCTAATGACACAACATTCCAGAGTATGGCTGTATTAAAGTGTTTTGCTTGAATGTTCTGCAATGTTGTATTTTGTAAGCTCACAGATTGTTATTGCCAGCCTCACCAGCTATGTAGTTCTTAGATCAATATGCCCAGAGCTGTCACAACCGTCTTTACCAGCTGTGTTTAAGAATGTCTTTGTCTTACACAGAATGTTTAGGTTCCAAAGTGATTGATGTGACATTTTCACTGTTTGCAGACAGTTCTTTGAGATAGTATGATTACATGCTGTGTGTCATCTCTACTTTGGTGGAGAGATCTACTTGCTTGTGACATTTTAGTTATCGCGCTTTTATCTTCTAATGCTGATGGGATATATCGTGGTCATTGCCGTCATCGTTTAAATTTGAGCATTTTAATGATATGCTTAAAATATGAATTTCCAGTTTTTGGTGCCATGATTTAAAGCACCTAGTTTTGAGAAGAGAGAGAACAAGAGTGTGTTTGTGAGGGAGAAAGTGAGGTGAACAGGTTTTTAGTAAAATTTGTGTTGACATGCTGCATTTAAGAGTTTTTCATCCCACATAATGCACTGTGCTTTGCTTGTCACTCCCAGTTGTTCTTATAAGCATTTGAAGTCACATAATACTGATTATTGAAGTTTTTTCTTCGGGTGTATATATATACCTTAGTTTCTTTTTTCTCCTTCAAGCATATATATGAACTATACTACTAACATATTTTTTGACTACTTGATCTTTATTCCCTCCCCTGTGTTACTCGTAATTTATTCCCTCCCCTGTATAACTATTGTCATAGTCTACTTGTCTCAAAAATACATCTTTTTTAGCTACAGTCTTATGAAGAATAAGTTGTTTCTGTATGTAAATTTTTTTTTGTTTGTTTTTTATTATGACAGAACATTCTTTTCATTACAGTAATATCCCTGGAAAAATAAAACATGAACTGTTTTGGGTTTTTTAAAAATAATAGACCAGTTGTGTTGAAGTGAACTACTCTAATGAAAAGAAAACCCTTCCATGCAGTTGCCATAATGAAAAAAGGAGCAATATATCAGTCTGACAAGCCTTTATTGTTATTTAAAGCTTTGTGTGCATGTGTTGACAACATTAGTGTTACACCTGATTTACAAGACTAGTAGGGTGTAATTAAACCTTAAGTATTTTTGACGCTCAATGATTTTACTTTAAAAAACTTGATTTAATGCTATGGTGCTTACTTACTCTTTTGATTACTGTCCAAATGGACAGACCTTGCCCAGTCCGTAATCTCATCATTGCAAGACATGTCCCATATCTTCCTGGCCTAAAAATAACCCCATAACAGGCAGGTATAGTCTTAATTCGTTATCGTGCCATCCCTGCCTTTGCTAAACTTTGAGGCAGAAGGGATTTTTGCCCCCAAATACACCTGGTTAAGGATCATGTAACTTTCGTCTCTTGCCCAACATTTGTGTCAAAAGGGTGGCAGAGAGATGAGGTGGGACCGGCACTATAGAGATGGTAACTGGTGCTTAAAGTTTTCTTATGCCGATATACGGTACATAGTTCCTCATTTTCATAACTATTCATTCAGTAACAAGTTTTGTTTTAGTCACTTATGTGATTTCATGTTACTTTGAATTAGTAAATTTGAGAGATTTTTTTTTTTTTGCATGATGGAGGGGTTCAACTTATTTGTACTTTTTAATAGCTTTTGTTGAAAGTATAGTACAATATGCATGATGCTTGTGGAATTTTAATTCTTGACTTGCAATATATTTTCAACTAGCTCTTGGATGTAGATTTAATCTAGTTTGTTTTCAGTGCATAAAAACAATCTTTCTTGGGGCAAGTGATGTATACTTTATATGTAATTGAAATAGTTGCAGTGGCGTAGGTACTTGGGGTTGGGTGGGGTGGTGCCAAAAAAATGAGGCAAGAATGTAAACATTGTTCACTGTTGGTATGGAGTTTGCCCCATAAAGCCGAGTATCTTTCTACACCACAGAATTGTAGAAATGAGGAAGAAAATACTTATTGTCATTTGCCCGCGGGAAGGTAGGGGGCTAAATTCCTGTTGCAAACTTGTAGAGCAGATATCTGCAGGTTCATGGAGAAACTAAAAGCTCATGGCCGCTTTGTCAGTGTTGGAGGTTTTAAGAGTCTTGGTATGTAAACAGTGTGTGCGGTTCAGTATCACTTCAAAGTCATTTTAATCAATCATGTTCTGCGATCTTGTTTATTTATTAGACGTTTAGATGAACATTTCTCATCATCGCACTTAAAGAGATTGTTTTCCGTTGCATTTTTCCCTCGTGTGTGTGCACTATTTGCTTTTGATGTTGATAATCATAACAATTGACATATAGTTGCTGGCATCCTCCCTTCCCTTCCTCGTGCAGTTCATCATACATTCCTGTCTTGGGTCTCGCAACCGTTCAAATCGATTTCCGTTTGTAAAATGCTCTCACGCCCCTCGCTATCTAAGTTAATTGATTTTTTTAATTTTTATGTATTATTTTTTTAATGCAGCCTAGTCTGGGCACTTGAAAAGCCAGAGTTCTTGCCAGCTCAAAGATCGGTGTGTAGCTTGGTTTCTATCTGTTGTCGCAGCTTCTGTAGGTCGCGAAAGTTGGCGCCATTTTGTCAGGCAATGACTTGGCGGTGCGTATCCTTCGCTGCGTCTCAGATTTAAATCTTTTCCTCCGTGAATTAATTCGCGAAATGTTAAAGCTAAAGAATATTAAATTCTCTTTACTATATAAACAGTGAAGTTTTGTCAGGTATTTTCTGCATAGCCAAATATTGTCGGGTTTAGTTTTTAAGTTTGCCTGGTCTGGAACAAGATTTATGTCCAAAACCCATCACTCAGTTGCTGCACTGATCGTGAAAGGAGTGTTATTTTCTATTATTTCACACAGTTTTTTTTTTCATGTAGAAAAGGAAAAGGGGTTTCGGTCCTACCTAATGCAGAAACGATGTTTTAAATTATTGCCTTTCGTCACTGAGAGTCTCCGAGAACTTAGGACACCGACCAGAAGAGGTGTAGAATTTTGAAGGTGGAATGGTGCCACAGAAAATGGGTTTGTGAGAAAGATTTGATGCCTTTGAGGAGTCCGGCAACATTAACTGGATTTTAAAATATTTTTTAGGAAGAATAACAAGAATGGATTGTAGTTTTGGTACCCTAATATGTAGTACGTACCACATTTAGAACTAATTTTCTGTTAATTATTTTTTATTGATTTATTTTTTCCATTTGCCGTGATACGGCCTTGGTTGCTGGCACGGCGTAAAACAGTTATGTCGCATTTGGCTTTGCCCTTTGAGAGTATTGTAAATTGATAATTGATATCAGTTTGTTGTGTGCATATATATATATAATTTCATGCTCACAATTTGATGGATCCAGGACCAGTCGTGGTTGTCTAAATTTTTTTTCCTTGAAGAATCAAAATTGCTAAAGCAAGACGTTAAACTGTCTTGGAAAAGTCCCCTCTGGTGCAGTTTTTACAAGCCAGAAGGAGATGGTATGCGCATGTGAGAAAACAGGTTTATCTGAGTTTATCTCTCTTGGAGAAGCAATTCGATCCCTTGTTGTTCCTTAGCTGAAATGATTTTTACAACAGTAAGAAGGGTCGGGACGAGAAGCAGTGCCGACATGAGCTTTCTTCTAACCAACTGAAAGGCAATAGAAATTTGTTGAGAACGTCTACACTTTAGATATTATTGTTGCGTGTGATCGGGGTTTATTTCTGAATACGCATTAATTCTTTATATATGAAAATAAACATTGATATCACCAAAAGCTCGAGTTTGTAAAGCACATTATTACTATTGATATCATTGACGATGTAGTCTTGCAAAAGCATGAAAATACTCCTTAATTTTTTGAACTGGAGGTGACAGGTTTAACTGAAACAGTAAAAGATAATAAAGATCAAAAGATTTGTCGGGTCGTCTTCTGTGATAGTCCTCACATAGATATTTGTCAGTGGATTTATTTTGCTTTCAAGTATATCTTTAATTCGCTTATTTACCAATGTGAGTTTGTGCTGTGTGTGTGTGTGAATGGAATTGGATTCAAAACTAGCTTTATGCAATTTTAATTCAAGATTCTTCTGGAAGTCTGGGTAAGTCTCTTGCGGTAAGAACGGAAGATCGCATTGGAAACACTGACCTTTGTCCCCAAAACTGTTCAAATACACGAGTGGCTCGTCTCCTTTGATGTGACGCCTTTGTTCATCAGTCTACCAGTGGAAGAGAGCATCACATTTATAAATTATTTACGTTTATAAATAATACACGGCGTGGTCGGATGGTGACGTCATTTGGCTGGCTGGGGATGTGGTGGTGGTAGTAGTTGTCGGCTGGGTCATGTCCGAGGGGGAGACCGGGTTTATGGCTAGCTGCACCTTGTCGTGGGAGGGGCTGTAGACGGCGTTGTCAAAATTCCTCGCTGTCTCAAAGCCCTCTGCAAACAAAAGGAATGCACGTGCGTAAGGTGAAGCAGACGAATGGTGATGTTAACAAAATCGACTGTACGCAGCTGTTAACTAAGTCAAATGTACAACAAAACTTGTAGGCGTAAATAAATCATGTTCTTGGTCGCTTAGATAATACACAACCTTGTTATGCTGTTCTTATTATCTTAATGTGTTTGGGTTTTGTTTTGTTTGTTTGTTTGTTTGTTTGTTTGTTTGTAAAGCGCTGTAAGCCTTTACAGAACGGCGCCCTATAAGCATCATTTCTTATTGCTGTTAAAGGATCGACTGAAAAGGAAAATAGACAGGAAGTTTCTCACTTCTTCCGCAGTTTCTGAAGAGGGGTGGTCGGCGAGAGAACTTGAAGCCAGCAGTTGCGAGACACCCCACGAGGAAGACGATTCCAATGACAATACCGGCGATGACACCCGCTGACAAGTCAGTCTTCGTTTTTCTGCTGCACACACCGAGGTTGTGCCTTTTTCAAAGATGTATGTTTGTTTAATGAGGATTGAGTCAACGAAGTAAGCTTGAAAACATTCTCTTCCGATGAAAGATGACAGAAGTTAAGATTCCGCTTATGTGTTAATGAGTTAATCCCTCATCCCTAGACAAGATTTAACTAAAACACGTTAATTTCCATAGCCAGGAGTTTTCTGATATTTTCAGAAGACTTGCTACGTGTCCTGACGGCATCTACGTCTTTACGTTCAAGTGCCTGCCTTACTTACCTCTGCGGCGCATGCGCAGAAAGGCACTCTATACAGCTTATCGTGTTGTCTGTCGCTGCGGTCACGGTGGTGGTAGAAGCTCCCGAGGTCGTCAGTGTCGTTGAGGTTGAAGATGTAGATGGTTGTGCAGTCGGACGTGTTGGCGAGGACGCCATCGCTGTCGTCTGCAGCGACTCGCAGACCGGAAACACGTCATCGTCGTTCCAGCGACACCTGTCGGCAGCTCCCCTACACGCCTCCTTGGGTCTCGCTGACGGAAAACAGATCACGTGTTTCACGGCCGCGTTCTTGTTACGTAGGTTGAATGAAAAAAAAATTTATTCTCAAAATTTAGAGCCAAGCAAGCATCAAGTGAGAAGAGTGAAGAGTTACAAATATTTATGCATAATTATTGATAATCCGCTCACTCACAAAACTCATGTAAATACCATTATTAAGAATGTCCATAGTCGTGTATACTCTCTTAAAAAGTTGCAGTTCTTCTTCATTGTGTGAAGAGGACTTTCGCAAATATTACACTTCTGCTTTTTTCAGCACCTTGATGTTCGATCTTACAGTGGGGGGCTGTGGTTGCGTAGTTTCACACACAGTCTCACAGAGAGAAAGAAAGAGAGAGAGAGAGAGAGAGCTCTGATAACTTAGCAAATAAGTGTCTATACAGCTGTAGAAAAGGATGCTCGATGTTACTGACAAGGCAGGACACTGAAGACCGCACAGTGGAACCCCTGGTAACCGCGTGCTCGCTCCACCGGTCCGTGAGGGTACGTACAACAGGTTCCTCTGTTAAAAAAAAAGGAGCAGAACACAATTTTTTTTTTAATTTTTAGCTGACGATGCTTAAAAATCTTCAATTATTTTAAATGTATATATCACTGAATATTTATTACACTGGGAACAGTGGCAGCATTTTTTTTTTTAATTTTCCAACATACAACGAGATTTTTCATCGAGACCCATTCGCGCCAGAGGGGGCAGTTCAATGCCGACCGTAACAGGGCGAGATGGGGAAGGTGGCTCTGTCCAGATGCTGAAAGCTGTCGTCGCAAATGTTGTAGTCGATGTCGCAGTAGCAGGGACACTGGCAGGCGCTGATGTTGACCAAACAATTCTTGCAACGCGGTAGTCTGGCGGTGTGACCGCCCGGAGTGCAGTCCTGTCAGTCACCGAAAATTGTATTTAGCATTTGTTTATTTTATTTGCTTTAGTCGTTTATTTATTCTTGTTGTTGTTT
Organism: Pomacea canaliculata; assembly: GCF_003073045.1. Lineage (NCBI taxonomy): Eukaryota > Metazoa > Mollusca > Gastropoda > Architaenioglossa > Ampullariidae > Pomacea > Pomacea canaliculata. Next base: position 21,700,850 of record NC_037598.1, read on the forward strand.
GATAGTGTTTTGTTTTGTTTTTTTCATGTTTTGTTTTTTTTTAATCAATTGTATTTTTTGTTGTTTTTTGGTTTCTTGTTTGTTTTTTGGTTCTTGTTGTTTTGTGTTGTCTTGTACTTTGGGGGTTTTTGTTAGAGTGGTTTTTTTTAATTTGTTTTATTTTACTGTATTATTTATTTATTTTTGCTTCTAGTCTATTTGTGTTGTTATCTTTTATTTTGTTCGGTTTTTTTTAATTTTATTTTGTTTGTTATATTTTTTCTTCCTTTTTTTTTTTGGTTTTTTTTTCTCAAGTTGTTGTTGCTCCCCGTCCCCCTTAATCTTTGCTTGTCCATTTTTTGTTTTGTCTGGTTGCCAAAACGCTCACGTGACACTGTCCTTACAGTGTTGTTATTCACGTCTGCTGGGGCTCCACTCGCTGCAACCTTGCCACCTGCGGTCTGCCAGCACCAAGGCCAGCAGGTTCGAACCATTAATGTGCTTTAACACGAACATCCGGCAAGCATCTCGTTCAGTAACGTCATGTGTGACGTAACTTCCGTTCGATATGTGCAGCAGGTAAGTCAGCGTGTGGCGTCCTTTGGACAGCGCGGTACACCACGAGGTCTACACAGAAAGAAATCGTCGTCGCAATCATAACATCTTCGTCATTGTCGATGTCATCATCATGCTATCATTTAGTCGTCGTTGTCTTCATAGTCATCAAGCTGTCTCTCGCGTAGACAACTGATGTCAACCGAACAGCGCAACAAACTTAAGATTTATCAGGTGCAAAGTACGTGACACTGAGAGTGTAGACATGGCGACAAACCTTCAGAATGTTGCTCTGCTGAAGTCTGATGGCAAGCCAGGGGTAGACAAGTGTTATGTGTCGCTCAGCTGAAGGAAAGACTGTAACATCTTCCTTCAGAACATCCAAAGATACCTGGAAAATTATTCCAGAACTTTTTCAAGTGCCACCCAAAAGATGCTCAAAGCTTTGACCTATCAGTCCCAGTCGTCTTGCAGCTGAATGTAAAATATCGAAACTCCATTAAAGGCATTCATTTATTCGTTTTAATGAATTTATTCATTTACCCATCGTCCGTCAAGAGGTGGTATGAGTACTGTCCCATGGTGCTGGTTCCAATCTAGGAAAATGAAAGCAGGAAAAAGTTTTAAAATGCAAAACTAAGATCTCAATGAATGTGGTATGATTGTGGACGAGCTAAATGAGATGAATAGGCTTGTATTTTCTAATCTGTTCTCTATCTAAAAAAAAACAAACAAAAAACAACAAAGGATCATTGTTCCTTCTGATATCCCTCTTTCTCATGCATTAATCCCTCTCGCCGAATTTAACTTATGTTTTTATCATCAAATGTTATCTCACAAAATATATCATTTTTTAAAAAAGTTTAAAATCCTAAGATTCACTTTTTTATGTTTACTAGAATGTCGAAGTTATCATTCTGAGAGATGCCAGGCCGGTTGTTCCATCTCTCACCGAGTTGAAGAATAAAGCTGCGAACGCTCGCCTGGGAAATCCTACACCGGTCACGCCATACATCCGGGCACTAGAACCAAAAGTCGTGGCACTTACACAAACATCTGCTTTCATCTTCTTCATTCAGCTTAAAGGATTAGTATGATGCGATTAGCTTTTTAATTTCTGGGCAAAGCGCTGTACAGTATGGAGGGTTTGCAAGTAATGAACGCTCTGTCGTACTCGAGATGCACACCAACAAATATCACTAGTGATATACACTAGTGTTGAACATTATAGAGCGGTTTTGTTCTTAAAACTTTCTGTATACGAACTTGTAGATTAATTTTCACGATTTGTTTTTAATCATAGTATTTCCTCTGCAGGTGCAGTGCCTATGGGTTTAGTCCTGTACCATAGTAGTTTTATATAAAACAAAAGGTTGATGGTTCACGAGCCAGCTCGGTCTGTGCCACCCTCTTTACTTTTATTTATTTATTTTGTACACACAGGGCCTTGCCTGGTGTTTGTTGTTAAAGCTGTGCTGATGCTGATGGATTTTTCAGCTGTCGTCAAAGATCTTCGAAATGTGACAACAATCATGTTCTTCCACGCCATGCTTTTCTTGTACCTGTGACCTCACAGAAAGCAGGACTGGATGATCGGAGGCTGTCATCGATGACGAAGCTGATAACAGTGATAATGTGTCACGTGGAACAAACAGCAATGTCGAAGACATGAGTATCGTTGAAGAATGTATTGGTGACAACACACACTTATATACACATGCATGCTTCTAACTCAGATGAGGAGAGGGGTAAGATGGTTTCTGTTACACAACCTGGAGTGATCCACACTAAGGTTTCAGTTCAATGGAAGAAACTCACCAGCCATATTCAGTAGCGTCAAATGCGTTTGGGAGTGACACACCGGGAAAGGATATGTAGAGTCCGTGTGGAGTAGCCATAAACCTGGAACAACAGATGGACGGTCACCTGTGATCCTGCAAGTCTCTCTCTCTCATTCACTCACACACTGTCGCTCTGCGTGTCTCTCTGTCTCTCTCTCTCACATCATCATCATCATCTTCGTTCAGTCACCACCATGTTGGAGATCACTCACCTTTCTGTGATGTCATGGTTGAAGGTGAGCCAGGTGTGGGCTAGACTTATGCTGTTCACCACAAGAAGATCTTCGATGATGATGCCCAGTAGGTCTGTCAAATAAAATAGGAACTTCTGGTAGTCTTTCTTCGTGGTTCATTGCATCTTAAAATCAATCTCTCTCTCTCTCACTCTCTCTCACACACACACACACTGACACGTTGGCAGAATCAAGATGCTGGAGACTCCAATCACTGTGTTCTAATGTTAAAAGAATTTGCAAGATTGCTACCAGCAAAACTGACACTTGTATCTCTCCTCTAAAGAAAGATCGGGTTCTAACATTTAGAACAGTAAGCTCTCATCTGTATTGTATGGGCTATAAGTATATGCTACTTCACAACATAAATAGAAACTGTATATATTCTAATACTACACTATGAATTTGTCAGACTTTTCACGTACGCATATATATTTTCCCAGCGTTCTCCTATGTTTGTAGTTCTCACTCTCATCAAATTATTATTTTAAGTCCTGCACACAGAACTATCGCAGATGTCCCAGGGTTGACCACATACTTTTCCTGACTTTCGGTGGGACATAGCCGTCTTCAGAAAGGAAGTCTGTCATGGCTGTGACATCCTGGTGTGTCTCCCGACTGTACTTGTACAACTCAGGTTCTGTGAACACGCTCGGGGCAAACTGCACATCGCGAGCCACCCACACAGGTCATCGAAGCAAACAGGAAACGAGGAAGACAAGATGAAATGAGATGAAAGACGCCAAGACAATATCAAAGATTAACTGATAAAAAATATTATTTGAAAAGGACAAAAACAGGACGGAATAAATTATTTCCGAGAAACGAAATTCTAAATAACATTCATAAAGTAGATATTTGTAAACTTGTCTTCACAATTACCAGAATTTGTTGTAACAGTCAATGGCAATGAGGAGTTCAACGGAGGGCAGTGCTTTGTATGAAAAGTGTGTGACGTGTTCTTTGCTTCGGTCTAGAAAAAAAAATCGAGATTTTCGCTGTGTTGAGTTGCATCTCACCTTGACCGTGACTTTGTTGCGATACCGGATGTCGTCGACAGTGACACACAGGTCAGCAGCCGTGTCATTGACGAACAGGTGATTGTGGTATATGAAGATATCCGACAGAGCCCCCAGGTGCATGTCCTGCTTGTTGCCGACGAAACAAAAGGTTATGGATTGTGAACCTCATCCAATTTCTATGCGAAGCTGTTTAGAAGAGAGAAGGTGAGCACGTCTCTGTGTTCTCTCTATTTTAAACATGTGTGTGTGTGTGCGCGGGCGTGTTTGCTGTATACACAGTTTCATAACGAATATTTAACATAATTTAAAATAATGCAATAAAAAGACCCCTGAACGGCTGATATAAAATTGTTCTTTAAAAATGCAATCTTAAAATTGTTTCAAGAAAAGATTTTTTTCGGATCCGGCTTCGTCGTTACGAAATAATGGTTTGTGCGCCATGAAAGATCTGCACCGTCACAGCGACGTAAAAATCACGTAGATTGTTGGAACGACGTTTGCAGAAAAAAAAACTTACGTCAGAATCTGGCTCTAGCAGCGACTTCTCGTTCTCGAATATGGCGAGAACAATCACGTAATCAGAGGGGATGAGCCGGGTGAAGAGGATAGTGGCTGGGATGCGCTCCGCGGAGCTCAGGTCAAGGCCGCTTTTGTACGTTGACCGTCCAGGAGCCACCTGCTCGCGTCATGGACAAGGTGAGAGTATTGTAGTATCAGTAAAGTTTTTTGTCCTTTTCCGTCCGTTTTGCAGAATAAATAAAAATATTAAGATATGCTTCCCAAAAAAGTAATGCAATATTAAGCGATTGTCCTAGAAAAGTGTAATAAAATAATCAGCTATATTCATAGAACAAGTAATAAATATTAAGCGATGTTCCTAAGCGATGAATAGTTTTCTTCAAAGCGAAACATCTGGAAAGAAAGTTCGAGAAAAAAACGAAGAAAAAAAAAGCCAGTAAAGGAAATGATGACGACCCACCTTCGTGTCAAATGTCATGACAGACGAATTCGCCGCCAGAATGGCAGCTCGTTGCTCCGGGGTGAAGGAAGGTTCCAGAAAGTCCATGGTGGTGAAGACAGGGTCGGTGGCCGTCTTGTGAGAAGGGATGTCCAGTTTGGGGTGCACAAGCACCAAGCCTCGATCTCGCTCCACCAGAAAGCTGTAGCTGTGCACCCCCCACTGAAAGGATGTGACGTCACTGAACATGGACGCCATAGACGCCTCGACAGCTGCGACTCCGTAGAGCTTGGGCAACGTGTCGTTGAAGACTTGCACGGCGTATGTTAAGATGAGACCTATATTCAGGTCCAAAACTCACTTTCACAGAAGTAAGGATCATCTTGCTCCAAACCATCTTCCCTACCAACCAGTTCCGTCCATCCACACATCCACCCACACATCTAGTCGTTAATCCATTCTATTCCTTCCTTTACTCATCCATCTATCAACCCATTCTTCCATGTTACACGATTCTTTTTTCCTCTCTTCCTACTCCCTTGTCAATCCATTTCACTCTGTCCTCACCTGTGTTTTGATCCATGTAAGGAGAACTGCGAGAATGCGGTCAAGGCTACTGAAAATGTCTTCTGGGGGGAAAACGGTGTAAAATTTGGCGACTTTGTCAGCGAACCCAAACCCTACATTATCCGGAATCTCTTTGAGCCACCACGCAAATTCCACGGGACGACGATGTGAGCTCTGAATGAAATAAAAGACAATTAATGAAACGAGATATCTATACGGATTTTTTTTGGGGGGAGGTGGATTTTGGGGATGAATCAAGAAGGAAGGAAAGACACACAAACTGCAGCAAAGGTTTACCTGCCAACTAGTCCTGGCGCTGGTCCAGTTGCTGCGCTCGACAAGCTGGCGGAACACCGTCACATCGTAACGAGTGAAGCCGGCGAGCGGTTTGATGACGTGGACGAGATGAAAAACACTGCGATCCTGCGGACATGGTAGTCAGAACATCGTGAACATTAAGGCTAGTTATGTGCCGTGACGTTCAGACGTGTGTGACTAAGGCTAGCTATGAGTCGTAGGTGACGTTCAGACTGTCCTGTAAATAAGACTAGTTACGTGACTAGTACGTCAATAAAGCTAGTTACGTTCCATGAGGCTGATGCTCAAACTCAGTTCAGTAGCTCGGAGATCTTTCCCCTGACAATCGCTAGCAGCGAGCTGCTCACTGACCAACTTTAACGAATAATGACGATGAGAGGATTTGTAAACAACAAAATAATACTTACCATACTCTTCTTGCCTTTGTCAACGACATCCAAAATGGTCGTTTGTTCTACGTTTGACATCATTCCATTAGTCATCAGAATAATGACATTCTTAGCGTCTGTCCTGTTCTAAATATGTAAATAAATATATAATCTGGAATGATCGCCCATGCGTGTATATTCGGAAACGAACAGATAAAAATTTGTGCATGCATCTGTACATTCAGAAACTTTCCTAAACATGCAAGACAAAATGAAATTATCTTAAGGAACACGTTGTGTCTATCTGAGGGGTGTATGCCTCTGCATATTTATGTATGTTTTCTTATGATTTGAAGTAAGTCAGCAATCGAAAAATATATATATGATAGAGAAGGCATATAGCGGGTCAACATATGTTTGTGTAGGTGCATGTACAGTTAACAGAGAATGAAATAAAATGTTTCATTGTGACTATTCTACATTAGATAAACTATAATGTGTCATCTGTACCTGCTCCCTAATCGTGGTTCTAAATAGATTGTAGGCCACCTCAAGTCCTTTGGAAAAATTGCTCGCTCCTGCACACACACACGCATGCGCACGCGCACGCACGAACAGACACACACACACACACACAGACGTTATTGTGACTGACAAGCACATCCACCTGTACTGTCAACTGTTAACAATGAATATAATAACATCAAAGCGTTTGACAAATTAGTCGCCGAGAGTTACGGAGAGTCTAGCTGTCTAGTTGCCTAGCGACATCACCCAAATGACGTAATTATCTATAAATAACGAATTACAAAGATGAAGGCGACTTACCTTTCGGCACGGTGTTGTCCAGAAATGTCCACATCACCTGTGCGTTTCGTTTCGTTGCCGCGAGGAGCCGATCACCTGCATCCAGGGGGAGTGAACACAGACTGGTTGGTCAAGACGATGACACTGACCTGGACGACCAAGAAGAGATGGCGACAATGGGCTGTTATCCCGTTTAGATGAAACTATAATCAGTCTCAGTTCAAACAGAGACACCTCACAGATGGTCTATCTTTGAAATTGGCGGATTCTTGTTTCATCTGGTCTGTCAGTCTCTCCCCGCTTCTCTGTGTCTCTCTCTCTCTGACCCACACACACACACCTGTATGTTATCTGCATTGTTGATTTTCCTTTCCATCTAAACTTTGCATTTATTTTGTTTATGTCTTCCAGAAGGGGTGGCTGTAGGCTCGTGGCAGCCCTGTGCAGGTCCGCAGTTTACACATGCCTTTGGCCCCCCAAGGACAGGCGGACTTATATCCTCAACATCATCATCAGTTTTGAGTGAAAAAAGAAAGATAGAAAAAAAAATAGAGGAGAAGAACGTCAGGTGACCACCACTACCCTGTCCATCGCCACCAGTTCGTTGACCACCCTTTTCGCAGCCTCCTTCGCCATCAACCAGTGCTGGACTGGAGCTTGATCGCTGCTGCTGACGGCGGTGTGCAACATGTGGTTTCCTGCATCCAGCAGCAGAACGAGGTTGAGTCGCTGCTGCAGCACTTTCTCCATCATCCATCGCCTGGACAGAGTATGAGGTGGGTCAGTCACTTAGCCAGCCAGTCTTTGGCGAATAAGAGCTAAACAGTAAATTTTTTTAGCACGATTTTTTTTTATTTCTCGTCTGTCAACCGAAACCCAAACAGTGCCCTCCCTCACACGTTCTCTCTCTCTATCTCTGTCCCACGTCGAGCGCCACCTGGGTTGTAATATCATGGCGGTCGCGAGGAACTTCGGTCACGTTGACACGTACACACGTGAGCTGACCTGTGGATTTTTTTGTTGTGCATGTGTCAGCGTGAAAGCAGGACTTTCTTTCTTCTTTTTTTTCCATTCTTCAACATTATTTTGGGAATAAAGTGCACACCACTCTTCGCCTAAGTGACGAAAATGCACCTTGCACACATGCACATCGTTTAGTGCACTTTGTCAAAGGTGAAGGGTAAGGGTCATCCCAACAATTGGCAGACAAATGTTTGTGCTGGCTCAAACTCATCCCAGATGCTTGATTTTCAAGATCGCTGACGACATGGTTTGTTTTGATGGGCGTGGCTAGAACTGTGTTGCCTCCGCCCTCTGCTGTACACAGAAGTCGCTGTCTCATGGGGCACCAAGTCCTTCAAACCCATCAGGAGCGGGAAGTAGGTAAACAAAAATCCGTTTACTTATATCGTGTATCTTGATTATTTTTAGCTGTAATAAGCTGTAGTCGCGTGTTTAATTTGCCTATCAGTACAGTGACAGGAGGAAGAGACAGCAGGAAGGCCATCTGTAGTACATCTGTGATTCGCGAAGTGGAATAACCTTTCACCTTTTTCACTACCGCTAGCTCTCTACGTCATTTAATGAACGCTTCGCTTAAGGCATATGACGTAAGCATTGTCCCGCGTCAAAGCACGAACACCACGAACTCCATGGATGGACTTTCTGGCAGTTGTGCCCGAAGACATTCATTACTGTATTCGATCAGTCTGTGGTTTTACTTACATCGTCAAGGGGCTGACAGAGTTGCCGTTATGGTCGCAGTGACGGTTCTTGCTAGGGAATTGGACAAAGTGGCCATCAAGGGAAGCCACGTACTGCCAAAGCAAGGCTGTGTTGTTTTCATAATTTTTCTGAAAACAATAACAAGGTCTCTCTCACACACACACACAGATAGAAAGAGAGAGAGAGGGAGGGAGAGAGAAGCGAGGGTTAGTCTTTGCCTCGCGACAAAATACTACACATCAAAAAAAAAAAGAAGCGTTTTCACGTCCGTAGTTACAAAGCTGTGTCCTCAGATATTGCTTTACCCATGAGGCTACAATTATAAGGAAAGATGCCCTGGAGTAAAGTATCTTATAATATCTAAACATTTGTACCACAAATTCCACTAAAATACGAGGAATGGTACCTTCATGAGATGGAAAGCGCCGTCTGCCCTGAGCCGAAAGACTTGACTTGCAGTTTCTGGAGTCTGTCCCCAGCACTCCCTGCTAATGTTCACCTCCTCCCGATACCTCCCTTGATACCTGTAAATGGGTGGAGGTCCATCGCAGCACTTGTACTGAAGTCTCGGCGGAGAGTGGTCCGTTGCGTTGTGGATATTTTTTTCAAATTCTCTTTTCAGGCCTTGGAGGGCTTGCAAGACCCCTGAATATCTGGGGAAAGTAACAGGTATGGTAGAATTTCTGATGCACCCTACCAAAAAAGAAAAAGAAACAGACAAACAAACAGAAACCAGAGCAATAAGAACATAAAAACGCAAACAAAGCAAACTAAAAATACATGAACGCAAGAAAGAGACCAAAGACACGGACAAAATGTTGGGAGCGTAGAGAGAATGTGACGGATGGCTCCTAATCTTACATACCTCGCAACAAACAGACGGACAGACATCTGTAACGTGTCTATCAAGGGACTTGCTGAAGTGACGATGAATCCGATATTTCTGGCGAACAACGTGAAGGTGATGTTGGTGATGTTGGACGTGTTGGATGTGCAATGACAGGTCAGCAACCACTTACCTTTCGTCAACTGCAGACACGAGGCCTTTCAGCATGTCTTTAAACCTTTCTATTCCTCCAACCCCTTTCTCCTTCCCAACGCCAGCGCTCGACAAAGCGATTCTTGTGAACAGGTAGGCCGTGTTTTCTTTCTGGAGAGCGTAGTTCGTGATCTTCAGAAAGTTCTGTTCAAAGGCGGGAAGAGTTCGGTGGGTGAGGTCGCTCACGTTGAAAACAAAGACGCCGTTGACGCCGACAATTGATGACTGCAACGTTGCCATGGACACCAGACACAGCAGTGACGAGTTCACAGCCTTGGACCATGGCGATGACTGGAGCCACATACCGATCTAGAGGAACTCTCAAAAAAACTTTCAGTAGAAGACAATCGCTGGACGGGAAACAATCACTAACAGGAAAGAATAATAAGGTAGTAACAGCGACAACGATCTCTGATTCCTTCTTTCGCGTTACCATGGAAAACAATTGTTTCACCTAATGACGTTTCTACGTCTATAGAAAATCGGGCCCACCACCTGTGTGTTATATATATATATCCTCCGCTGACAGACAGCAACTGAAGCAGTCATCTGACCATCATTCAGCACTGTGCTGCCACATGTAATATAAAGTCCGTGGTGCTAATGATGTCTTGCTCGCCCCTCCTTCGTCAACCACCTGTCCCTCCTCTCCACCCATTGGCCAACAGGACTGTCGATGGAGATTTTTGCTGTATGGACTCTTCTACTCTCAGAATTACGTTGAACGGAGGGTAGAATATTAAGTTTAGCACATGACGACGTTGTGGTGAACTGTAGTGCAAATTTATTATTAGAAAATGTTTTTAATTAATTAAATAATAGAATAGGAATTCCCAAAATCCGAGCAAAAAAAAAGAGTTTTGTTAACAATCACTAAAATTTGAACATTACAGTTCTCTTGCACCTTTTTAAAAAATTCAAGCTTCATTCATTGTTTCCCATGAAGTCATGAAAGTTGGCTGCAAATGAGGCGTTAACACATTCTCACAGCATTTCCTTTGGCTGCGTCCTACAAGTTAAAATTGTTCTAAGATAAATTAATAAAATATCCAAACATTTTAAAGCAAACTAATCAAAGCTTCAATTATTTTTAACTAGCGAAAATCGCTGAGTTTAATTTCTCAGTTGAGCCTATAGAATTCTTGCAGGAAATATTGCATTCAATCGATTTCTTAAGCGAACACGGTTATGCATTTCCAAACTTTACCGAGAAGTGCAGAAAACTGGAAGCTCAGAGCGCTGAACAGCATCAACGAAACACTCAAAGCACAAACTTATATCCCCGTCCATGCTCAAAGAAAAAACAACATAGAAAACATTTGTAAAAACTAGCTGCGTTCTGGTAATATAGGGCAACCACTGAAGATTTAAGGGTGAAGACACATTTCCGAAAAACTCCAGAAAAAATGGTACTGATATCAGTGAATATTAATCGGTTAAATTATATTAAACAGTAAAAATGTGTTCGTCACTTGAGTTTATTCACTGCAACTCAGTTCGCCAGAATCGAAATCCAGCCAATAGATCATGTTACTTCGCACTTCCGTTTAGCAGAAAACATATTATATACGACAGCAAAAAAAAAAAAGAAAAAAAAAAAAAAGAAGAGAAAAACACAGGTAATACAAACACGAAGATTTAATGCTGATGTCCAAATTGAAATATAAACAAAACTTAGAAACAAACTCAAGGATAGATGTTTCCCTTATAGCCTCTTATAGGAGACAAATTTGAAATTATTAATTAAAAGGCGATATAGGCAAAAGAAAAACCAAAGACACGGATGCGAATAAATGTGCGGTAATCAGATTTTTAAATACAAGAGAGACATTGATCGACTTTTTAGAGGAAAGCGGGACTTTTATGAGCAATTAAGCGGGTCACTTGTCATGTGCATGTCCGCTGCATGGTACGTACTATACAGACACGCTACACACGCTCGTGGTCACAACAGGGTCACAGGGAAACCATCCAGACTTTGGTTGTCAGTGAATGACTTTTTGAAACAATAGATAAAGAAGGCTTGCAAGCAATTAAGGTTTCGTGTTTTCCCAATCCGATTACTGTGTTTTCTTATACGATACATATTGTCAACGACATTGATCGTTGTACCTCGTACGTTACTTTAGTTTCGTAATTTCAATGTCGATTCACTTTGTAGACATATAACTTCTGCGAAACTGGATACCAATAAACTGCGCATTAATCCCATTTAATTAAAAGCAGCTTTATCATGGGGAAAATCTTTGAAACCAACACTTAACAAGCCAATACGTTTTAAAAACTTGTTTAATATACATATGGGATCTTTCGTATATGATAACGCAATAATTCCTGGGATAAAGCATATAGTTTAGCAAAACGTTACACGAATATTCCACTTAAGGACTAATCTAGCTTATCTATATTATTTTTTATAGCTTCTTTGAATTATTTGCTTGGATTTCATTTTTAGAGGAACGTAAAATAAATCCTGACTCTGCACAAGAAACAACTATGGCGGACGGCGATGCGGACCAGGTGAGGTTTGAGGCATTCGTTGTTTCTCCTTATCGTCTCTTTATAGTTCCTTCACAAAAAGATCATACTAATATGAAATCAAACAGCCTAATTTGGAAGGATGTAGTGCCATTAGATAACTGCCATTGTTTTACACTCTGCAAATAAATGAATTGTGCTGAGGTGATAATTGGTAGTACATGTTATGGTATTTAGTAACTTTAAAGCGGTCTGTTGTTTGCAGGCTGTTCCGGCGCAAACGGTAGAAGAGCCGCTGGATCTGATACGCCTCAGCCTTGATGAGCGTATTTATGTGAAGATGAGGAATGACAGAGAATTGAAAGGGAGACTTCATGTAAGGCCATGAGTTTTGCTATCTTTATGCTTAAATATGACTCTTCAATTTTTTATCTTGACATAAACTTTCAAAGACAGTATGGATCAGTAAGTTTAAGGCTACTTTATGTCTTTGAAGATTTCCCCGAAGAGACAGTGACTTACGGAAATTGACATCTCATGAAAAATTTAATTGGCTGACAAGGGATTAATTGCCAGAGATGAGGGTTGGACAATGTCTGCAGTGAATATTTTTGCAGTCATTATTGTTAATTTATGCAGTCACTATTTGAACATGGTCCTTTTGTCTCTGTGTAGGCATATGATCAACATCTAAACATGGTTCTTGGGGATGTGGAAGAGACAGTCACTACAGTTGAGATTGATGAAGAGACTTATGAAGAAATCTACAAAGTAAGTCTTTGTCTGTTTCTTTATATTGGGATGGATTTTGCTTACGACTTGAATTATTGTTGCATTCAGACATTGAATTTTGTTATGCTGACATTTATTTAACCCTTTTGTTCCCACTGTAGACCACGACTATATTATTGTATACAGAAGTTGTCAGGATGTAACAGGATTCCTACTCTGACAACCAGTCAGGAAAAGAAACCTTCAGTTGCATTTAAAATTTATGTATTAGTTTATGCCAATATAAAATTCTGCAAAGTTAGGACATCTGGAGGCTGAGATGAATGTGGGGGCCAAATTGAGAATACTTCTTATTAGTTTTCATCCCCAGTGAAGCATAGGGCAATCGAAAATGCTATAACACTTCATTTAGTCCACAAATTAGAGCAAAATGATGTTAGACAGTAACATTGATCCATGCTACAAATCCCATGCCATTTTGTGATGTGGATGATTTTTAGAGTTATGTTTCAAATGAAAATTGTCAATTTCTATTTTCAGTCGACAAAAAGAAACATCCCTATGTTGTTTGTGCGTGGAGATGGAGTTATTCTTGTCTCACCACCAATGAGAACAGCATCATAATCCATGACATCGGATCATCGTCTTGTTTCATCAGTTGTTTGATTACTATAGCATCACTCTCATGATGATCACACTGTGTCCCATGCTGTTATGCCCTTAAATGTGAAACAGTGGCAGTTCTGCTGCTGATTTAAAAAAAAAATTCTTTTTGGAATTATTCTTTCATCATTGATTGTAAAGCATTTCATGCTCTTAATGTACATCGTAATTTTTTTTATTGCCCATTTTCAGGTGTCTTTTGTAGGCCAATGTTCAGTCATTGGTAGATCAATGTGCATTACTGATAGTAGTCAAAAATTATTTCCAGTCATATAATCTAACATTTTATCTAGATTGGTTTTCAAGTCCCAAGGATTTCATTAATTTCAGCAAAGTTCTTTTTTACCTGTTATTTATAGTACAAGAAGGAGAATTTGTACATCTTTGCATTGAACATTATAGTTGCACATAAATCACATGAATTTGCTGCTGAGGTTATGTGTATGAATTTTGTCACCAGAATGAACCTAAAATTCATGTTATTTCTATGTTAAATTTTGAATTGGTGGTTACAAACCCCATTTCAATAAACTTTGACTGTTGGGGTCATAGCTAATTTCTGAGCAGCTTCTGTTCACCTCAGACTTTGTAATAGTGTAATGGGCTAGTTGCACAAGACATTTCTAAATTTAATCTTGTTTTCTTTTGCCAATATAAAATTGGTTGAGACATTGTGTTTTAACCAAGAAAAAAACTTGGAAAACTGTACTTAAAACACTGCTAAAAGGCTTAGGTAACAAACGTAAGCAGCCGGGGAGTGATTTTAAAAAATCCTTTTCATTTTACGTTTGTAAGTTTCTATTTGCTTATTTATAATTATTTTAAGGTTTAGAAGTGGGTTGTGCAATTAGCTCCAAGCTATTAAAGATTTGTAGGAGTGGCAAAATGCGAAAAAAGAAATTTTTGCAACAGGGTCTGTTTTCGGTTGATTTATATTTCATTTTTACAGGACAACAGTCAAACAGTCCAATCTGATCAATATGTTGTAGATGCTAAACACTAACATGAAACCAACTATTTTGCCCAAGCAGCAAAGCCCCCAAAGTAAACAGTTACAGAGTTCCACTGAATTCATTGCACTTGCAATGCACCTTGACCCCTTGTAATCATTAGTCATCATTTATTTATCATCAGTTCATGCTTGAATAAAGTTGTCTGTCTTACAATTCCTCTGATCAAGTGGTACAAACTAAAAATTCACACCAGGAAATTATACGAAGCTCTGAGGTTACTCGTCTGCACTTGTATAGTGTGTCTAAAGTAACATACCTAAATGAAAGGCTGCCGATCTGTGGCATTCTAAGCTGTAAAGTAAGCATTACAATGCATGAAACAAGGATGCATTCAAAGAAACTTTCACCTTTTGCTCCTTCAAGCAGATGCCAGCTACTAAGTCATGGTACAATGATGCCAACTACATAATACAGCTAATGTTCTAGGGTTGGAATTTTGTTTTATTTTTACATTTTTCTTTAAAAAAAAACCACAAATGCTGTTGGGACCTCACTATTCCACGATGGCACAGGTGCTACAGACTTACAAACTCTTCCCACCATTGATGCTATAACTAATACCTGTCCAAAAATTTTAAACTGTTCCATGAATGGTAAATAAACAAAAGGAATTTTTATGAAAGACATGGAATAATTTCTGTTTCAATACAACAACACTAACACTGATCTGAGCCACTCTAGCTGTCGCTCGGCTTGTTAGCAAACAGAACTGTGTTCAATCAAAACATCTGGAAAAATTTACTCTGGCCTTAATGAAATACAAACACTAATTTTTGTCTTGATACACACTCATTTTCCTTTGCCTTCTTACAAAAATTCACATGCTGTGGGCATGGATATTACAATCATCTTCAAATATATACATAAAAAGACATTCGCTGAATTTTCAAGACAATTCTTCATGGCAGCACAGTGTAACAAGAAAACCAACTGCAAGATTTACATAGATATGTCCTTGATATATATATCTATAAAGCCTCCCCAGGAAACAGAATATCACTTCTACTCACGTAAAGTACATCATGCTCAACCTGTTGAGAGTCTACAACATGAAACATACTTTTCTCAGCATACACACAAATAAAATAAGCTCTGGGATCATAATGCTTACCAAAACAAAACAGGTATTTCTATTTTGTTAAAATGTAGTTACAATAATATCATGAATGCTTGGGTGATCTAAAAATGTGGTTATAAAACTTGGCACTTTTAACACTTGCATCCATTCATGTTTTACCATATCAAAAGTTATGAATGTTTCCAAGCATGGTGAAAACATACTCTGTCTCTTCTGGCTAAAATACAAGTTGACCTGCCACACCAGGTTGTCTATATAAGAAAATTACTGCAGACATTTTAGAAACTACTCTCATATTAACTGTAAGAATGACATCAGATTACATTCATTGTAAGGCCACTGCAGGAAGGGCTCAGAATCAACATACTGGGTCTGGGAATCAACATACTGGGTCTAGCTATTGGCTATGGTCAGATGTGACATTAGCTTTTTTAACTGCAGTCAGTATTAAGCTGTAAGAGAGACTGAGTAGTTATATGATTTGAATGATGGTGAATAAATTAGTGTAAGACTGAATAGACACTGCATCCAATAAGGAATTACTCAAAAATGACCAAATTCAACATTCCTCACCCCAGATCCCCCAATTTAAACAAATTATTCAACTTTTACACAGCCTTTCAATAAGTCAATTCTTTCCACTGGTGATTTTCAATTTTAAAAATCCATGCTTTTCACATCAAATACAGATCAAACGAGTTATCTTCTTCTGAAGGTGGTTTGCTTGTAATCAGAAATATGTGAGAGTAAAGCTATACAATGAACTCTATAAATGAAGGGGAATAGCAGAACAAACTGATTAGTTAAGATTTTTCATCTGTCCAATGTTGCGCAAAGTCACAAAGTCGAGAATGCAAAAAAAATCTGAAAGACCAGATATGCTACTGGATGGGAAAATTTCCAACGGGAAAAAAGATGTCATTCTTACAATGCGGTAAATTTGTCTAGTAAATCACCTAGAACAGAAAACAAATGTGTCTGCAGTTAAAACACTACAGAATAATACCAATCCTACAAGGTCAACTATTCATTCAGTCTCCATGGCAAGAACAGATGGACACAAAGATGGACAAGCAACACATGATGAACGTCTCCCACAACTTCACCTGCGTATATTGATGCTTGCAGGAGATAACAAAGATGATGATGATGCACAGACTTCATATGTCCAGATTAAAATAAGAGGACATGGAAATATCTGTGTACAATAGCCCTGATTGTTTCCCTCAACTCTGACTGTGTGGTTCTTAAGCAAAATAGAAAATAACAATCTGTCTCTGAGGGTTATTTACAATCTTCACTTTATGCACCAATTTCATCATGTTTAAGTGCATTGTGCACAGCCTGCAAAGTCTACACCCAACAAAAGTCAGCATAAGCAGTAGATATTTCTCACTCTCCCCCTCTCCCACCACCAAGAAGTTTTAAGTGGAGACCACTGATGAAGGGACATCACTCAATCATCGAGTGGGATGAGATCCACTAGGTTACCCTTGGGCTGGGTCATATTCTCAGGAAAGAAAGTCACTAGCTTGTCAAACAACTCAGTGCGGTGGCCAAAGTGCTCAGGTGTCTCACCTGCAATGACAAAAATGCTGACAGCATTACTAAATGCACAAGCTGTCTTCACACAAAATATTTTTTTGAGTGTTGAAACCAGACTTAAGTAAATGTAACAAAATGTCACCTTTTCACCTTGAGCTGAGGAATGAGAACAGAAAGGAAAAAGATGAAAGATGAATAACGGTGAAAGAATGACAAAGATTACTTGCCTTCATGCGTTTCAGAATCTTCTTTAATTGGGTCTTTAAACAAGTAAGTCGTCAGCTGCTGAAACTGGTGAGAAAAAAGTTCAACACTCCAATATTTTATACTGTCATTTCTTCCATCATCTCCAACATTTGCCATTCATCTCTATATTTGAATCTTATTAACTCTTGTCATCTCCAACATTTGTCATCCATCTGTATATTAGTATATTGCCTGGCTGACTATGTCACATATCAATGATCATGAGCATATAAATTAAAGAATCTACAGGCCATCAAAATCTTACCAGCAAAGTCTAAAGGAAAACATATCCCTGAGATACACTTCTAAAAATAAAAAATGCAAGCTAGTAACCCAAAATAACAAAAACTTAGCATTGTCTGCATGTTTTCTGATATCACAATGATGCAACACACACTAGGAGGTCCTCACCTCCTGCGCCTCCTTGTCATTGCCATGGTCAACCACTTTTGCAACATCATTTTGCAAATATTTCATTGCTGCATGCTGATCAGTGGAAGCCATCTCTATGAAATGGTATTTCCGTATAAGATAGTGGCATTTCCGCAGCAGAAAGTCTGGAGATGGACGGTACAGCTATGAAAAGAAAAACAAATGTTTGAAACAAGTTTGTTGCTTGGAATGTCAGATATTTTATCTACGCTATACACATTTGTTTTGCAAACTTCATGGTAACAACAAAGTGAGCATGAAGACAAGCAACAGGCAGAGTCTGTTTACATCCAGGGGCCATAGTTATGAAGTGGGAGTAAGTTGTTTCCCCAAAGCAAAATGCAAAATTTAAGGAGAAGCATCAAGTTTCTAAAGTTATAAAGTGGTGTCCAGACCCTGCAGACACTAATTCATGTTTTTTTTTACATTTTGCTTCTTAGGACACCTTTGTGACCACTTTATAGCTACAGCTCTAGAGGTAAAATATCTGTGGGGTCTGAATGCTGCTTTATAACTTTGTAAACAAGACACTCATCCTTGAGTTCTCCATATTACCACAAGGCAATGACTTACCTTTGCTTAATAACTACTGCCCCAAGTGCAAACTGATGCCTTATCTGTCTCTCTGAACTACCTGATAACCTACTTAAAATATTACATTTATGCTGCACTAACACATGACTACATTTAAACAATCTCTGAAAACATGCATAAATGCTAAAATTCATTGAACAGAGGGCAAAAGTATGACTATTTACTTGCAGTGACCAAAAGTCATCGAGTCGCATCTTTGGCAAACTGTCTTTCCCAGGGTTTCCTCCGAATAAATAATGCACCTGTTAATTAAATCATGCTTACATTTTTAATTGTCTCAACCAGTTCACTGCAGAAATAATTATCAATTCTCTTTTCTTTACATTAACTTGCAGTCTGATTTCAAGTCCACATTTTAACCCTCAGATTTTATCAATTCCAGATATGATGCCCATAACATTTTACTAGCATAAACCTGTATTTCAGTTAAGTACCTATTATCATCTACAGAGATTACCAAGATAGTACATAAAAACTGACCTTTTTGATGTGATCATAAACTAACTGATGAGCAAAACGAGGGACTGGCTCAATGTGTTGCATTTTCACCCAGTACTGTTGACCTGTGTTCTCATTCTTGTATATGCATGCCCTAATTGAACAAAAATTATTCAACTCCTGAATCTCAGTAAGCCTCATGTGACAAGTGTTCACATGCTTTAAAAATAAAATTTATTTAAGTGTACTTGTCAAATGCCTTACAGATATGCATGTTACACTTTTTTTTAAATATGACTGATTGAGATACAAGGTACTTGTGCTAACACATAAAAAGACTGTACATAATTTTGCTCTTTTCACTTGAAAAGCCAAAAACATAAATTGATTTATAAAACCACCATAAAGAGCACCAAATTTAACTTCTATGTTAGTTTTATTTTCAAAATTAAGGGGTTTAAATAATTTGATAGTAACATATAGTATCCTCGTTGTATATGTGCTATAGCATATGCATATAGATAAAACTGTAAAAAATGTTGAGATTAACACACACACTCTCTCTCACAACACAAACTAAAACTAATACCATTTATCCTTGTTGATATCATAGACCCAGAAAGAATTCTTCACATTGTCCCGTTTGTCTTTATCTCTGCTGAGACCCTGGACAACAAACATTTGATAAACAGCTCTCAATACACACAAGGTTTAACAATTTTTAAATGTTGAAGTACACTCACATCTTCAGCCAGTTTCATGCCCTATATTCCTGTTGAGACTTTCAAAATCTCAAGAGATAAAAATCAGTTCAAAAACATCACAATCTCAAATTTCGAGAAATATATTTATAACATGCTGTTTTTTCACCACCATCATAAGTGAATTACATACTTTAATAATATACTGATCATTTATATTTCTGTATTGCATAAATTTTCTTAGACTGAAAGGAAATATAACTAATAAATTGGACCTCTACTTTGGAAAAAAAAATGACATCTGAAAGCAAGCCATACCGATAACACATGAATTTCATTCAAGTCTGGATCAAGTGTTGCTCTCTGTGTAAAACCTACCAAAATAGAATGCATTTTAACACATAGAAAAATCAAGAATTTATCTTTTTAAAAATAATGCTTTATTTTACCAAGATTATAAGGATGTGAAAAGTGAACATGTAACTGCTAATCTGTCTCACATATCAGTAACAATGTAACTTTTAGTACAACAACTGAAGAAGGCTAAGTTAAAGATAAATATTTTGAATCTTGTCTTCTCTATATTATTTTTAACCTTTATGTTTCATTTTAACCTACATGTTTAGTGTACTGAAATATGTTTTCAAAACTAATACATAATTAAAGCTGAACTTAATAGAATGTGCATTTAAACAGATTTACTCTCGATGTTATGCTTAAAGGGGTTCTTGACCCTTAAAAGACATTTAACAGATTTTTTTTAAAAAAAAACTATCACTATAAATTTCTCATTGATAAAATACTTTTGCAGTACAAAATGGTCACTCTTTCCTTAAATCAATTATATGTTTTATTTTTAATGTATCTAATGCACAAAATGCAGTAATAATACTTTAATCAATAAACAGACCAGATTTAATACAAATACTTCAAATCTAAGCAACTTTACAACTTTACAGATGATTAAAAATTATTCATTTTAAATGATATCATCTTCATTAAACTGTAGCTTACTGAAGACTGAATCTGACATCTGGTAACACATTCACGCTTCCTCTCTTTTGCCATTAATTTTTTTTCCTCAACAGAAAAGACGCTTAACAAACTGTAAACCATAGGGCATCAATTCTATTTTTGAATACAGAAGTTTCTTTCCTTGAATGGTCAATCAATCTTTAGTAAAAATACTGTGTGTCCTACTTGAGTTACAAAACATCATGATTGTGTCAAAACTGCAATCAACTCTAAGAGGAGTGGTTGGAACAAATACACTGTGAATTCTTTCCTTCAAAACACTTATCAATCATCGCCATTATACTTCTCATTGTAATAAGTCACCTGCTTGACATCCTTCTTTGTCAGACACCATCATGACAGTTCCAGTGTCGACATGATAACCAAGGAAGTCACTCAAATATTCCTTTGATCTCTGGCCAGCGAAAATGTATAGAATTCTCTTTTTCTGAGAAAAACAGAAATATATGTACTCATAATATGTTGCTTTTATATATTTTTACATATATTTAATAAAAGAATTTTTAAATAAACACAAATTTTTAGAAGGAAAAATAGCAAGGGACAAGAAAATCCATTTCTGATCTAAAGTTTTTACTTATTTATCCAACCATCTACAGTATTCCAATACTATATGATGAAAAATCATGAGAAAGATTCAAAAGAAAGCCCTTTAATGGGAAAGAGAAGACCAGCCTGCTAGAAAAGCACACATTTCTCAAGTGACAGTGCCTCCAACAGAAAATCATCACCTCACTGAAAGGTCTAATGTTTCTCTATTAGGCATTTCCAAACTTTCAGCGATCATTTTGTTCTCCTCCATCTGTGTAGCCTGACTCACCGGATGAAAAAGCATTGAGTGCCCAATGCGTGACTTGAGTTCTGGACAGTCACAGCGAAGCTGAGTCCAAGTGTTGGTGGGTACATGAAATGAGTACAAGCCGCTGAACAGGGGCTCCTGGCTTCTCTCCCCTTCACTCCTGACAACAGCATCAAGATTGAAAATACTCCATGTAGTTTTGTCTCATGGTCACAAAACATGAAGTAAAAACTGTGGTCAGCCAAAAAAAGAGATCACACAGGAGGAACCGGAAGTAGGAAATAAAATTTAGCAATGCCCTAAAAACTTTTGTTTTCTCTGGTACATCTTTATATCTTAACTTGCTATGATACAATGACAAGCACAACGGAGATTTTCCTGAAATGCAAATAATAAATATTTTGCAAGATGTTGTACTGCTTTAGCATATTTTTAAGCCATGAAAACCCTAATTACAGTCTCCTTATTAAATGGCAACCCGCAAATGGAAACTTGTGTATTAAGATTTAAATTAGAAAATTGTTTACATGAACAATACTATTCAGCTGTGTTCAACCAGCCAGTACTACCTGCTGAGGACTCTCCCTCCAAAGACATAGATTGTCTGCTGCTCAACATCCATTGCCATTTGATGATCAAAAATAAGCTGTGGGCCACCCATAGCACATGTGTCTTCTGTGATCAATGTCCACTGCCCGGATTTGATGTCATACATATAAAAATCACTCTGTAATAAAGATATATTACTCGTAATAAGTATTCTGGTGTCATACAAAGTCTGCAACTGAGCTATTTACCTCTCTGAAATATGCCTGATGGAATGGAATCATTTAAACATTGATAAAACCAACAGTAACACAAAATTCAGTATGTGTTCAGACGCAGTGGGAGAAAATGGGAGGAAGTAACACAGTAAGATTATTTGTGCATAAACTTCAAGTCTAATATAGTGGCTTTGAGAGTAATCAGCTTTGATTTCTCATTCTTTGAACAAAACATTACCTTTAAAAGCACAATAATTAGTACTTGAATCCATATCCTAATGACGACAATTATCTGCTGTATATATTTTATTTACTGAGAATAAAGTTGACATCATAAATACGCATCAGATGCAACATCATCAAAACTTTCATCAATGAAATCTTCATTACTCTCTTGATCTTCAACAATAGCAACTGCAATCATTGCTTCCTAAAGGAAGATTGAATTCTTCTTTTCTACATAAGACAAGCCATGCCAGTCTACGTAGATGACCCTACTAAGAGTGGTGTTCTTGATAACTGGGGACTAACTTTAAGCATGTCTGGAGTGCGCATGGATGGGTCCAGGTACCGCCCAAGTGTGAACATCTGCTTGTGATTATAATCAAGGCAAACTTTGTGGCACGATCTTGCTGATGGCCCACCCTGGAGAGGACAGAGAGAGTAAAACATGAGCAACTATAACCTCCCTGACAAACTAAATCTTGTTTTATTGCATGCATGTTGTGAATACGAATGGTTTATTTTGTAAGGGTTTTGGGCCTGTTTTAAAAAATTAGCATACAACATATTACAGGGAAAATTTAGTACAAATAGATGAAAAAAAATGTGAAGTCGCCTTCACATGTGACATGGGCTTTAACCGATTTGAACATATTTTGAATGTATTTATGTAATTTTCCACATTTACCAATGCATGTTGTGAGAGAGAGACAGTGTGTGTAAAATCCATTGTTTCTCATATTCTTTTAAAAATAATTAAAGACATGATTTTTCTGTTTCATCATCACTTATGTAACTAACTGCCAAGTAACCAGGCAACAGCACCAGTAAAATCAGTGAATAAACTGAATCAGAGAAAGCACATTAAACTGAATCAGAGAAAAAGAAGTTTGTACACCCACTGGTGATTACAAGAAAACAAAAATTGTCAAAAGACAACCTCTTCTTCTGTGTTTTTGGAGATACATGTCCATTCTCGAGAAGTCACCTGGTATGTCCAGAGGTCAGCAAGGTCATGATTGCCATCCCAGCCACCAAACAGATAGATTGTTTCTGGAAAAAAAAATACGGCATAAAAGATCCCAACACAAAAAATTGTATCAAGGGATCATAATGAGGATTATTATCACTAAAAGTAACATGCTTTTAATGTGCACATCTGCACAAATTTATCGTCAGCAGCAGCAACAAGAAAAATAACAAGAAAACCTTAAGAAAACCCTACATACTGTCATTAATGGCTTAGTCTATATTACCAACCAGTATATACATCAATACACATCTGATGCCCCCCTCTCATTCCTGGACGATTATCTGCATAGCCATCTGTGTCTGCAATGAAAAAGTAGTAAGACATATAGGACAGTCAGTTCAACAAAACGGGTTTTAGAAAAGATTGTCACCCTTTAATTAATTCTAATTCAGCAATGTTACACATTTCTTAAAAAGTAAAGTGTTGCTGCTGATGATAGAGGTTACTCTTGTGTTAAAAATAGCAGTACCAAAAAAGTGCAATATACTTATAAAATAATGAATTAAGGACAGTTTTTCCAGATACATCTTGAATTAAAATGTGTAAAATATATATACTTGTCTAATTAGGGCTTGGAATGGTACAGCCTATAAAGGGAAGCACATCCATATTGGAAAGAATCAGGTTTTAGACATTCAAAACTGCATAAAATATTCAGACAACAGAGGTCATTTGTAAAGCAAGTTCAGTCACAGAGAATGAATTTCTTAAATGTACTCAGAAATGCTGGCACCAACCAATACAAGTGCAACAAGATATCAAAAGAGAGATTGTCATTATACAAAACATGTCAATAATCTCAAAGAACTTAAAGATTACTGTTTGAGGAAACTGGTTCAATAGGTGTCCACTTGGGCCTATAATCCTGTTGGCTGATGTACTGGTCAAACAAACCTTCTGCACAAACATACAAATCCATGCATCACTCGTACTAATCTGACCTTTATTTATCATGAATGTATTGCATGCTAATCTGACTTACAATCATTTTTAAGGAAAGCAAATGGCGATTAGGATTCACAAAAAAAAAACCTTTACTCTTACAGCCTAACAAACAATAATATTTAGTCACTTTTTCGCTTTTATATTTTTCTCTTTCCTTTTCCCTTGCAGACATTGTCTATGACTAGAATAATGCGTGTTTCAACCTCACATTTGATTTTTATAGTTGTTTTGCCCTACCTTCACACACTCTCGAGACAACTTTCTCACATCCTTCAAAGTCTCCATTTATTACCTGCAGACAGACATACAGATAAAATATTATTAATAATTAATAATATACAAAAAAGTGTTGACAATAAAGCTCGACTGCGAACACAGCATTTAAATGAACTTTAGATAAGCAATTTTGAAATCAATTCTTTTCAGAAATAGAAGCTTACCATAAAATCGAAAGAATCTTACCAGTAAATCATGCAGTTCTGTAAGAACTGGATGTTCCAAAGAAACTTTAGTTTTCTTTTTAAGTGCCTCAAATGCCTCAATGTAATGGCGCTGTCGAAAGTGTTTTAAACACAGACGAATAGCTTCCCTTTCTCGGTACTGTAAGAAGCAAAACATTTCAAGTTTATGTAAACTGAAAAATACTGAAAGAAAGAAAAAAACTATAAAGACAATAAGTATTTACATTAAAAAAAAATCTTGGCCAAACTCTGATTTCTAGTATGTTCTAGAATTATGTTTAAGTAATAGCACAGCATTATGGAATGGTAAAGTGACTTACTGCTATCAGAACAGCTGGACAGCCATCAAGTGACCATGCATATAACCTAGCAAAAGGCCAAAATAGCGAAAATTCATGGTAAGCAAACACTTACTGTATTGTACCAGTTCATGCAAGGTTTGACAATGTTCCAGTCATCATCACCATGAAGCTCCACATACCAGATGCTGAAGTTGAAGCTGGGTCCCCAGGCTTGAAGAGGCACTGAACAAGATATTATTATTCATTAATGATAAAAAAAACCAGTGATATGTTTTAACATAAGAAAGTAGCAGCAGAAATATCTCAACATGTTAAAAATATTTTTGCAACTTCCTCAAATTTATAGACATATTTTAAATTGGGACTTTGTATTGAAATATCTTGCATGGAATTTTTCTGTGTAATTTTTTGACACTCCTAATGAGGACTAGAAGAAGAAGAGTGATAGTTTCTAGGGTAGCAGTGATGGCTGCATCCCTTCAGTGCTCCCACTTGTGTAACAAACAGCTACATCAAAAGCCCTAATGGTGCTCACTTCCAAAGGAAGGGTAGATTGGTAGAAAGAATCAGTGAAAGACGGAATCAAACTTACCAATTTTAACAAAACGACAAGGAAAATTGTTGCCATCAATTTCATTTCGCAGAGCAAATGTCTCAGGTATGTGATCATTCTTAAGTCCACTGCAAAGTATTTATGGACTTAGTTTTGAAGATTCTTGTTCAAATTAAAGATAACTGAAGAAACCATAGCTGATCACACAAGAGTCAAAAAGAGCTCACAAAATATTAACTAAAACCTGGTTAAAAACAACTGCGGGCTTTATATTTCCATCATTCCATATGGCTTTGTATAGTTATGTGGGCATGTTGTGTTGTGTGTGCCCATGTTAGGGGAAGATCGAGTATGTGTGTCATTCCTTGTAAAGTGCCATGTGCTTGTCCATAGGCCTGGGATATGATGCTATATAACTTTATTATGATTATTATTAAATGCATTAGAGAGTATCATGAAATTAATATACAGGATGTTATGAAGACAGCACAAATGTGAAATATTAGGCTACTCCTTGTAAATTGCAGTAATATATAAGTATTAATAAAAGCTACTATTCTTCAATCTACTTTTTTTAGACACAAATAAATAAGGCCAATTTTGGGTTTTTAATAAAAAAGATCTTTGTCTTAAGATTTTTTCCAAACCC
The DNA here is from genome assembly GCF_003073045.1 of Pomacea canaliculata. Lineage (NCBI taxonomy): Eukaryota > Metazoa > Mollusca > Gastropoda > Architaenioglossa > Ampullariidae > Pomacea > Pomacea canaliculata. The sequence goes on from NC_037598.1 coordinate 21,726,945, forward strand.
AAATCTAAAATCTTTAAGCCGAAAATTGGCAGTTTAGCTAAGCTATAGTATGGAAATTCTGATTTACTAATTTGAACCTATGGAGACAGAAACTATAATAACTTTATTTTAGTAGCATAAATCTGCATCTGTGATATTTTGCCAATGCTACAAACTTAAGTAGAAGCAACGCTGATACCTGTCCAGCAGTTCTATCATGTGTTCTTCTGTCAATCCTCCAAAAACTTTGAACTTCTTGAGATTGCATACATGTATATTTTCATATTTTCCAAAGGTTATGCTGTCTACAATAGCTGGTCGATGAAGTTTCAGTATCAGATACTGCCAACATAGTTAAAAAACTTGTCAATAAATAAGGAATCGGTGACTGTTAACACACACATATACATCATATTACTAATACTAGGAAGACATATAATATTATTAGATTATAGTATTCACCAACATGCATTTAGGCAACAATCTAAAAAATATCTAAAAGAGACCACTACTACTGTACTAATTAATACCACAATACTACAAGCAGTTGTGAAAGGGAATTTGTAGATCAATTTTACTTTTTATAATTTTACATTTATCTTTTCCTAGCATGACAATGACACAAAACACACTGCATACAGGCTTCAGTTGAACAAAATAACCTGGTCTGATTGATTGGTGTGATTTAATGAATGACAACTTAGTTAAACATTCATAGTTATATATTACATTATCATCGAACAGCATACCATTACAAATGATGGCATGAAAAAATCCCTCTAGGCCTAGTCTCTGTTGACCATGCTTATTCTTAATAGTTTTTTTCTACTGCTCTTTTGACCAGATCTGTGGCAGCTGGTGTAGGGCTGGCAATGTATCTACACCTTTCATACCCATTACCTAAATTATTTTTGAAAGCATTCAGAAATAAACCTTCACAGCATGAGCAGGCACTGTACTCCAAGCATCACCAACTCTTTGCAAGAAAGTTTTGTTCTCATGGGATTATGCCAAGGTTTTTAGAGCATTTTTTTTTTCTCCTAGTGCTCTTGCATGCACGGAGTATACTGCAGGTTATATACAGCTTGCTTATATATTTCAATGTCTCGGTTATATCGCCTCTATATCTTCTGATATCAAACTAGAAATCTTAAGTTAATGACGTTTTACCTGAGGAGGGTTGTTAGAATCAGAAGACCATCTCGACAGCTGATCACCTGGGTTGTTCACCAAGATATTTCTAATGACAAAAATTGACATTATCTATCAGCAGTTTAATAACATTCTATAAACCAGACATCATTTTTTTTTAAAGTGGTAACAAATCCGACTGCCTGGTAATAAGTGGTTTACTTTGTTTATGGCATGATGTGGAAGGTAGCATCCAGTTCTCTCCTGCTGCTTTTACATTCCCTGATAAGATGGGTAACCCCTTCTGCTGAATAGCTCTGAGTGGGCAAGTGGAGTTTTCCAGCTACATGCCTAAGAGGTTCTCAAACTGGTGACCTTTTATACTACAGTCAAGTGCACTAACCATTAGACAATGGAGCTTCCATGCAAAGAATAAAGTGTTATATACAAATTAAGAATAGTTTAAGCATCAGATATTTATTTATGGATATTCATGTCTCCACACATGCATGCACACACAAACCACATACAACTATACATGCATGCTCTTACATCTGTATCTGTATATGAACACATACATGGACATGACCACATGTATGCATACACTTTTTTGTATTTTTGACTTCCAAAACAAAGACACGTCCTGAATATTCATGTTTAATACCAATACATATTACTTTTTATCAAATTTATGTAGTGGGGATGTTTGATTGTGACCGCTATTGCTCCAATTCACATTAACACATGCATTAAAAATTAAATAATACACAACCCATGCAAACATTCGTTACATCTAAGACGATGAAGACACAAACTGCCATGTACTGAAGATAATTAACCAAAGACTTACTCTGGTGAGTAATTATAAGAGTAGCTGGAGTACTTGTATATGCTGTACTGAAGCTTGTCTCGAGACGATGTGGTCATCAAAGCCATTTGCAATGTTTAAACAATACATCAAGAACTGTTTTCTCCCTGTCTTTTAATGATCGATGCTTGCAATAGCAAGCCTCCGCAAACGATCTTGCGCAAGCTGCATTCATTCGTTAAAATGTTCTTTTTGTCGTACTTCAAGTGCATCAATAATATACTACTGACACACAGCAATCTTTCTGGACTTTTGCTGGCGAATATGGCATTTGTTCAGTGCCTAAAACTATATTGCGTAAACTCAGCACTTAATCGCCGACAATCCCTGTTGCCTTCTTTTTTCAGTAAGTCGCAAATATCGCAGACAAATCTACAACTGTGTCATAAAATAGATATACTCGACTAAATCATAGCATGTAAATTTTATATTGGTGTATTCCATAGTGTTATGCCACATAAACATCCCTTAGTATTAACCTGTCGTCGCGATCCCAATGAACATACATGTTTCTCGAAGGAAAGCAAATACGTTGTTCTCTCAAGCTATCACACACACAGTTGATCCATTTGAAGATGCGAGGCAAACATTTAGAAATCAAGTAAGAATTATTCATCCTGCAACTCTGAATTAAAATATTTGTCAAAAAATATGTTTTAGATGATGCAGATGAAAGATTTGAATATAGTGCAGTTGTATATGAAATGATTTAGTTGTATTATCATTAGTACCTCCTCTTACTGCAAATGTATCTTAAAATTGCTTGAGTTGATATATGGTTTCAAAGGCCATGTGTTTGTGTGCGTGTGTGACGAAGTTTGATAGTTTTGTTTTTCAGAACTGTTAATTTACCAAATTTGAAGTCTGTATGCGCGTAGTTTAAACTTATTTTGTGTTTTATAACTAATTATTTCAATGTTCTGAAAAGGTTAACAATTATCAGATTTTTAATTGCAATATCTGCGGTTACTATGCAAACTTCAAAGCTATATAAATTATTGTTTGTGTTCCATGCCACACCTGTTCACTTTCTTGTTATGTTTTGTCTGCTCCATCTACTGTTTAACTGATTTTTTAATATTTTTTTTTACTTGGTTAAAATGTTAAAACAGAAATGCAGGTTACAACGGGCAGTGTCGTAAATGTGTTGATCGAGTTTAATGAAAGTGTATTAATTAAGACTAACGCCTACCGGTGCACAATACGCGCGTCGTTCAGCAGCTGAACTCCGCGGTCATATTTCATATGTTAACACTAGAAGATAACAGCCGCAAGCTACTCAAAGAAAAACAAAACAAAAACAGGCACTTAACTCGATCGTTGCCTGTTTAACGGTAATAATACATGTATTCGATTTTGATGTGTGTTGGGGGGTGAGAGGGAGGGTGCTAGAAGATTGCCTTCGGCTAGTTCAGTGAACAGGCGCCGCGCCCAGGAAAAAAACTGTATGTTCAGAACGGGATGTGAACACGAGTTTTCATGGTGATATCTGCGCTTCCGATCCGACCATCGGGTGTTGTTTTTTGTTTTTGCTTTTTTTTTTTTTTTTTTTTCAGTGTCTTTCGGATTATGCTGCCTCCTCCACAAACCTTATACCCCTCCCTCCAACCCATTGTGCGAAATCCCTAGCCCGGTAATGGTGCGTGCAACAGAAGATCAACGTGACAGAGGCCAGTTTCGGCCTTCGGGCTATGATTGAGTGTAGGGCGTGGTTCTACGTGCTACACGACAGTCGTGGAAATAGTTCTCTTTAGTGTAAAGGAAAAGGAAGGAAATCGCCGCATGTTCTATAGATCATTGTATGTGAAACTTTTCTGGGGGTTAAGTCAAACTCTCATAACATCCAAGAAAAATAATATTTAAAAAAAAACCCAACAAGACATGCACTGTTTTGGAAGTCTTGGGTGAATTCACATAATTTGCTCTCCATTAATTGACAAGTTGAAAAGCATAATTGTTTCTGTCGGTGTTCACTTAAAAGTCGCATATATATAGCCGGAAAGATTAAACAGAGGCAGTGTGTTATGCAAGGGAATATATGTGACTATTACAGAAACCATGCAATGCATAAGTTTGCTGTAGTAGTAGTCATAATGCAACAGTGTGCAGCTGCAGTAGATTTTTTCCTATGCACATACTGTTTTCATCAGGCATCATCAATATTCAACAGCAGCTGCGACGGCAATGGTGGTCTCAGAATTAAGAGTTTTTGTCTAGCTGTTGCTGATCAGCAGTGTTTATATGTAGCACTATATACATGTATATACCTAATTATGTTTGTAACTATATAATGCCAGGTGAGCTTTTCGCTTTTAGTTGTTATCTGTTAATTTATGTCTATAGCAGAACGCAGGCATGCATAGGCTATGTGACAGTCTTTGTGGGAGGGAGGATAGAATGGAAAGAATAGGAGCGAAGGTTTCGGGCAGGAGTGTGGACAGACAAGATTTCAGTAAAATAGACGGTAGCCAATGAAGAGAGTGAAGAAGTGGTGTGACATTCTCAGATATGCGAGTCCGGGAAACATAAAAAGCGGCTAGAGATAAAAGAAATCAGACGAAAAATATCCTAGTTTGCTCCACATCGACCCTATAGCTGTGCCTTACATTCGCAGTGCTAGTCGATGGAACCTTTTTTTTTTTTCTTTTGCGATGCGTGCAGAAAGAGGATGCCGTGACGAGTGGTTGATCCCGATGAACTCAAAGACCATGGCATCCTGTTAGTCGAAAGCTGCGGTGTGTTCTGCACGTGCTTATTCAACGTGTGTGTTAGGTAACGGTGGAAGCATCAGGGTGAAACGAAGAGACGACTCCTTTCCCCCTCAACCCACACACACAGTACAGAGACATCGCAGGTATTTAATTTTTTTATGGCTCCAAGCACCTTTATAACCCATGGACCATGATTCGAGGCAACATTTGCTTGGACTTACTGACATGGTGTTTCCCAGTCTTCTGGGGAACGTGAAAAGCCAAAACATAGATGCAGGATTTAACTGACTGGTAGTGATCTGCTAAACTATTTTCTCAACAACACTATAGTTTATTTTTCGCGCTGCCGTGAGCAATCAGTGCTTCAAACAACATCAGATGTAATTGGAACTCGTTAGACAATCGGCAGAAAACCGCAACAATTTTACTCAGTTCCTGCTTCTTCAATAGAGGAGAAAGAGTTTGTTCTGTACCGGCAACATGGGAACAACAAAAGTTGAGGATGTTAAGTTCACGCCCTTTACAGAAGGCAAAATCAGGGTCTGGTTCAAAATGATTGATGTAGGCAAGGATGGCTGCATGTGTCGAGAGGACTTTCAGTCTATTGCTGAACGCTTTGTGAAGGTAAGTGATAGGTACTTTTTCTCGACCACTGCTGTATAGATGGAACCCCCTCTTCTTTTGTAAAGCGCACTGAGCCTTTCATCAAGAAGAGAAATGCGCTGCATCAATTCTTAATTATATCATCGTGTATGTGCATTATAATTTTCACAGCATCCCACTTCAATTACAATAATTCCCTTAGGAAAGTCAAACACAGCTGGAAATAAAGTCACCTGACAGTCATCAATTACTGACTCATGCAGGACAGCTTATATTATTACTGGTGTTTCTCTTGGTCAGATATGCAAAGATAGGATTAAGTTAAAACATTTTGCTTTTTTATTTAAATAATTAATGAAATTTAAACAGAGCTGTGTTCTTCATTTTCTTTTCATGCTGCATGATAAAGACACACACAAGTGCTCTTACACCTGAGTAGTGTCAAAATGTTAGCAAATTAAAATATAAAAGCTCAAAGCACATTCATGTACATATTTTTTCTTTGCTTAAAAACTATAGACTTTTTTTTTAAAGGAGTATGAGCTAACAGGAGAAAAAAGCATTGAGATCCAAGACTGGCTAGTTAATGGTTGGGCCATAGTGATGGACATGAACAAAGAGCAAGAGAGGATTGAGGAGATGAAGCAGAAGATGCCACTGGTAGTCAACATGGTGGACATGATAAAAGCAGGCAACAAAATCACAGAAGATGACTTTACAAGTGCCTATGGACAGCTTATTACAGCTCACCCAGAACTGGCCAAAGAAAGCCTGGAGAAAATGGTTGGCACTTTTTTTGAGGTACTAAACAAGTGAAAGACTTCATCACTTGCACTGATTGTCCTTCGATACTGTACACCAGTAGCTGGAACATTTCATGTTTATGCAGTCCATCAATGTCCATACACTAAGAAATAAAAGTCCAAGCTTAAGTCCTGATTGAAGGCAACACTAGTGAAACTGAAACCATGACTCTTCTGTGTAATTTGGTAAATTCTGGTGGCATGTGGTTACTGCCACTTCTAGATATTGGCATTTAGAATTTAAAATAAGGCATCAGTAGAACCACTTAATAGATGTCAATTCATTCTCATAGTAGGCAAAATATGATATCTGATGTTCTTATATGGGCATGATCTTCTAATCACAAAACCATCTCTCAATGTCCAACAGGTGTTTGATCATGACAAGGACTCTTTCATCACAAAGTCTGAGATGCAGGTAGCCATGAGATGCTTTGGGTACGACTATCCAGAACTGGTAAACACGGCCTTCACCTTGATGGACCTTGACAAAGATGGCAAACTTAACTACCAGGAATATGTTGGTGGGTGGGTTGATTTCATTCTGGGGCAGGACAAGCAGAATCCATTTGTGCGGGCCTTTGCACCTCATCTTGCTGAATAAACACATGATGCATCAACATCTTTGATTACAGATATTCACAGGATTCTAGATGAAAGACAAGCCTACAGGAGGCAAGGCCAAGTCAGCATATGCTCTGGTTACAAGCAGGTACATCTCATGTCCGCAAAATATTTTAATGGTTGCATTGATGGGCATTCGAGCATATGATTTGCAAAATTCAGTTGGTTGTATGTGCACACATTTAGACCAACCTATCCCAGTATCTTTAGGGCACCAATATTAGTCTACGTTATTCAAACATGTTTTCTTATATGCAAATGCATGACCAGGTGAGTTCTTGGTTTCTGTGGATGTGAGGCAAGGTGCATCAATTTTTAAACTCTTAGGTTTAGTATGATGTAATTTTATATGCATGGAATTTTTCTTTGATAATGTAAACCAGTAGAAAAGACTGTGACAAATAAACCATTATCAATTGTTGTCAACAAATATGAACAATAAATAAACAAGTCAGTTAAAAAAAAAAAGGCATCCACAATGTTATGCATGTGTATTAAATGTGTGTATGAAATATTAGGTCTCACTCACACAGAGAACAGCTCACCAAAATTAATACAAAAAACAGTCAACAACTGTTCATGAATTGTGTAAGTATCTTGTTTCAATCTTCTAAAAATTAAAAATGAAAGGAGTACTTGCTGTTTGCAAAGTGTTTATTTAAATCTTTGACTCAGAGTTGGAATGTCACAAGGCTGTAGGTTTTTTTTTTTAACAAGAGTTAAATATGAGACCAAAACTACATCACGTTGCTCTTATTCCATGTGAATAAGATTGTCTAACCCAGGAGACAAGTGATGCTTAGCTGATGCTAAAGACAAAATTAACCACACAGAATTTTTCCCGTTACTTTGCCAATCAGTTGTTTCTCAAAAATACATCTTTGCTAACAACCGAATAGGTTCATTGAAGTGGATAATAGCCTATCACCTTCTAGTGTCTCGATCATTGTATAATTTTACACTCTTTACAGGATTAATTAAAACCAGTGCAAAAAATGCTAATAATAATTGAAACCAGATTTTAACGTTTATACTCCACATACAACTTGAAATACTGAGATACAAATATTAACGATACTATATGCTAGGATACAAAGACATCAAAATCTATTTTTTAACAAAATTTCTTTAATGTTGTCTTAGAAAGGATTTTCATTAGCAGGAAAATGTAATGTTTTTTTAGGCACAGAGAAGGGGTAAGAATGAAGCAGCTGGTGTCAAGAAATGAACAAAGGTATTTGAGAGGACAAAACTTAAAACCTCCATAAAAGTCTAGAACTGGCAATGGCATACCTATGAAAAAAAAAATTAGATTGTGCCACAAGGACTGAGCTATTTAAAAATAAAAAAAAAAACAACAAAAAAACAGGAAGGAAAATGTACAAGTAATCTTTAATCAAATAATTTCCATGTCTCAGGATGTAAGTCTCTACATTTAATGTGGGGTAAGAAGGGCTAAAACAAACCTCTGCAAATATGTCACGACACAAAATGCAGCCTTTCCATTATTTAATTAATTCAAAGGTATCATCAGTCTGAAGTAAAATGGTAAAGGGTAGTGCCATGGTCTTTCTGTCATCAAGGAGTGACACCCAACCACATACTAAAGAGATTGTACTTTTTTATGGGATCAGCATTTTTGTAAAAGTGATGTCTTCCCCCAACTCTCTCTCCAAACCTTCTTACCTTTCTTTTAGGGACACAACAGCCGATGCGAGATACATGTACACCCAAATGGCACAAAACAAGAATGGAGAGCAAGCGAAAAGAGGAAGAAACAAGGCTTTCTGGACAGTTATATAAGTGACAAGAACACCTCAGATAGTGCAACAAGATCACAACCCAAGTGGAAATAGGAAAAAAACTGACCGTCAAGCAAGGCGTTTGACTTTTGTTAACTATAACGTAGAGGAGACAGCTCGTTTGTAGATTATATCACTTCATTTGACTTATCTGTCTAACAGAGATGCACACGGACAGAAGTACAGATACTCCTAACATCCTGCCAGAATATATTAAGATTTATGCCCCTGCAAGAAAATTGTCTAAGCAGGGCCGATGTTCAGGTAGGGTTTCTCTTATGGTAAAAAGCTGTTGGTCACACTATATAAAGGAGAAAGATTTGATTCAGCCAACATAGTCACACTGAAAATTGATAAAGAATTAAAGAACTCTGACAAAGATGTTATCTTGATATCATGCTATGTAGTGCCAGAAGGCAGCGCTTTTTACAATTCGTTAGATATAAAAGATGGCATTCATCTATTAGAGGAAAGTGTGTTGCAGTATATAGATAAAGATGAATTCTACTTAATTTCGTGTGGAGACCTTAATGCAAGGACAGGGTCCGAACAAGTTAGTACAGATGATATTGCAAATTATTTTCCTTCTATGCTGCATTGTGTTACCACTATGTATATATCCCCCCATGTCAAAATGACTATATGAGTCATTGGCATTAAAGATGTCGTACTTGTACGCGTACTAAGGACTCAAGTACCCACTTAACAGCTGGACAAAGTACAGTGTATCTCAGGGGTACCAAACTGTACACATCTAGCCTCAGATGTTAGGATTCTACCTGGTTTTCTGCTTCTAACCCTGACATAGTAATACACAAAGTAAAAGAATTATTGGGGAATAATGTTTCTTGAATAAGTAAGGTTTTGAAATGTCACAATTACTTTAGCCTACATAAATCCATGGCAATACTTTCCAAAGATCATAACATCCTGCAACAAAGCCAGCAGTAACATCTTCATATTCCATTTGTCAGAGGTCACAGGAACAAGTGACAAATAGCGATCATCAGTGGAACCTAGCAGCTGTTGTTTCATGGTCTCAGTGAATGTGAAGGTTTCTAGAGACCACCTGGTTGACATGCCATGGGTTTTACTCTTGAGCATTTATGACAAGCTGCTTGCCCTTTGGATCATCAAAGCGGTCATTGGTTGAGAGTGACAAGATCATGTACAAGCCAAAGTATAGAATGATTATACATATCAGAAGAGGAAACAGTGCCATCCATATGGCTGTTGTCATCCATCCAACACAATCCTGAGACAGCGAAAAGACATGTGTTGTTACATTTGGCTGGATCTGAAAACATACAAAGAAAGAAAATGCTAAGGAGACATACTAAACCAATTAAATTTCAATAATTCTAATTTTATTCGATTACTGAAATTTCATTCACAAAAAACAGCTACAATAATGCCTCAGCATCTGCCACAGTAGATGTCAGCTAAGGCTTGATATTACATACAGGAACAATGCAGCTCTTTGGATTATAAAGAAAACTAAAACTTTTAGCTTAAAATATTTAAGTAGTTGGGATAGCTGTCTAAAAAGAAACAAATAACAAGCACAAGAAAAAAACTATGATCTGTTTGTATAAAGACCTCAATCTCCCAGAACATCACTAGCAATATTCTTAACAAGTGTACTAGTCACAGGATGTTGCTGACAGAAATCTTCTAATTCAGTCTCAAAAGCTCTCTTGATACATGCAGCAGCAACCATCTTTCAAGTTCTACTAGTCCTGTTCCGCTGTACCTTTTTCTTTCTGTTCCATTATTCATTTGCTGCCTGATATGCTGGTGGAGTAATGAGTGATAAATACATGGTATTTTCAGCAGTAGTGAGAAAGAATGAGCTAAAAGTGTTTTAAGGATTGGAAAAGTCTACACCACTGAAAAAAATTATAGTTTTAAGACACTGGATAGTTTTATCCATCCTGATACAGAACAACTTTTAGCTATAGCTACTTTGCAGTGTACATGTGTGTGTGTGTGAAAGGGAGTGTGAGAGCAAGAAGATAAGAGAACAAGAGAGATAGCATGCATATGCAGATGTGCATGTAGAGATACATGAGTATGCTCCTTGCTTCGTTATTTCGCATAAAATTTTAATTGCATCATTATTTATAATTTAAAATTATTTGAAAACACAGACTGAAAGTAATAAAAATGAAACACAAACTTTAGGGATTGCTGTAATTAACAGTATGCTATGATCAATACCTGAAAGCCATGGAGGACAAATCGCCCATACGGGATGGATGCATTGTTGACGTCGGCACCACGGAAAACCATTTCCGTGCAGTGGTATGAATACAAGATTGAAACAATGCTGTCGTAACCATCTGTAGCCATCACCTCATTAACCATTGAAATATTAGGGCCAATCACAGACAGAGTTGCATCTCCAAAGATATAACGATCTATATCAATTTTCATAGGCAACCTGAAAAAACAAATATGAAAATAATGTAAGATTTTGAAAAATGAATATTAAAATGTTTTCTTAAATGTGAGGATTACAGGCTCAAATAATTGTAATTATTCAAAGGGATAAAGTCATCTGTGTGGTATTAAATCCTGTTCTTAAAATACACTCCCTTTTCTCATTGATCACCACCTAGCATGGTCATAAGATCATATTATTTTAATGTACCTTAATGATATGCTGACTAGCCCCTGCTAAAGTTAGGTCAAGGAAGCTGACAAAGGTTTACTAGGTCATAGCAGATAGGGCATTGGACTAACAACTGGTTAATTGAGTTTTATGTCATGCCAGCACATCAGATTAACAATTCACTCGTGTCAAAAGAAATTATTACAGAAGCAGAGACTAGAGAAAGTCAAACAGATAATGGGCAATGGAGAGGCAGACATGAGAACTGTAGTTTTGACAGCTGGGAAATAAAGCTGCAAGGACATTCCAACATGAAAACTGACCCTTGCTTCAGTCATTACTTTCTTTGCTAGAGGAAATGTTTAAGCAATCCTGTTGCTTATCTGCAAGATCTTCCAGAAAATATTGGATACACAACACCAGAAATATAGAAGGTTACAGCTTTCAAATGGCCAAAAAAAAAGACTTTGGGAACAGCTATACAGAGCCATTACCGTTATCAAAGAAAATCTTCAGTTGAATTAAAAATTTTTTTTTTTTAAAAAAGGTTGACGTCAACTGGCCAATCGATGCATACGCCATATTCTGGGAATAAAGTGGCCTGAAAAGCCTGTGGAAAAGAACCAAGCAGAATGCCACTAGCCAAGACATCAAAAAAGCGCAAATGGGGCTGGATAGGACACACCTGCGCAAACCAGGGGAAGAGGAGAGTTGGGAGGCCAAAGCAAACTTGCAAAAGAACAGTAGAGAGCGAGGCAAAGGACATCGGAACCACATGGCCCCAACTGAAGGGGGCTGCCCAAAATCGGGTCCGCTGGCGAGGTGTTGTTGCAGCCTTAAGCTCCTCGAGGAGTAACAAGGAACAAACTAAACTAAAGCAAATGTCACTAGCATTATCATAAATATTATGAAATTGGTAACGTGTTTTGTGAAACACACCCTAGAAGCAAAGAATACTTACATGATTGTGATGTTGTAGTACTCAAGTGACACATTGTACACCACATCTCTGAATTCCATAGTAAATCTGTAAACATAATGCAAATAACCAACAGTACATATGCAAGTATTTTCCGTGTAAAATATGATAAAATCAGTATTGTAATGTCACAGACCAGTCTTGTGCCTCCATGTGTGAAGAAAGGGAACAGTTCATTCATAAAATATGCGGAAACTGCAGAAAGACCTCACTCAGGTTAGCAAATGCGAAGGAGGAATGATGAATTGTGTAAAGATACCTGTAGTCAGGTAAACCACATCTTGCCTAGATGAGATGGAGAATATATATATACGCACTTCTTACTAGTGCCAACCTTTGTTTAACTGTCTAAGTCACAAAATGCATTTATCGATAACAAGTTACTGGACAGCTCCATAGATTCATGTTCCAATCTAAAAAAAGGAAGTGGAAACCCTCTTTGAAAACTACTGTGCTAATCATCGGCGATATGTATAACGGTAATATACTTACATCACACTTGATGAATTATCATTCCATTCTACAGAAAAATCCTCGGCCTTGAACTGAGAAAGTGTGAAATTGTATGGACAGAACTCTGGCTGATGGTTCCTGTCCCAAGAAGAGTACATGCAGACCCAAATTGACTTCAAGTAGGCAAACAAAGTGCTGCTCCCATTGTTAGGGCCAATGTAGGACATGTTGTAGAAAAATCCAGATGTCAAGGTATTTGATGCTGTCTGCAAAAGCCGACGTCCAGTGTGTGCCTCTTCCTGTAGCTTCTGAAACAACAGATCAGGAATAATTTCAAATTCACTGAATGATGATGAGTTGCTCTTCTAAAAAGTACTGAGCTCTTTTTTTCCTTTGCTGACATTTTTACACTTGAAGCAGTAAATGTAGATTGCACAATGCTGAGTTGTTCAAACGAAGTGCCCCATGTGACAACAGATCAAAGAATAAGGGAAGAAATTTCAGTCCCCTCCTGGGATTATTCTGCCACAAATTTGTCATCCTTTAACATGGCTGATGCAAGTTTACAACCATCACATATAATGTAATGAAATAAAACCCTGAACTGCTTGTTCATCCTTTGATGAAAGCAAAGGTCTTTATTCTATTTTTCACTGCTTTACACTAGCCATATCAGTAATGTGATACAGGTGATGGCTAATTTAAGTTAAAACACAAGATTAAACTTAAAGTTGCCAACAGGTCAATCAAGGGTAGGGCAGTTATTAGCTTGCTATTAAACTGCATTGACTTTTTACCAGGATTTGGGAATCAATAGCTTACAAAGAACAAAAAAGTCATCCAAAAATAAATATATAAGGATGGGGATTTTTTTTTCATAAAGCCACTTGCTACAGAGAAAATGCACGCAAGTGAGGCCCATATACCTCTTGTGATGTCTCTGCTGTATACAGTGCTGTGTACTGGATCCCTCTATCTTTCAGATCTTGAGCCATTTTGCCAATCATTTCATCTGTGAAGAACATAATACTTTCAACAACTTGGTCACTTTTTAAGATCCACAATCAGCTAAAAATTAACAGCCATCTTGATATAAATTACTCTTCACCACTTTATTTTAAAAGATAAATTGAGATGTGTCTTTATCATATAGTAGTAGTAATTTTTTTTCAAGAACATGCCAGTAGGAATGTAGCATAGCATGATGATTAAGAACTATTAAGTCAAAAACTTCAACTGAAATACTTTAAATGAATCTCTGAATAGCAATATAGCAGTTAAAATTACTTAATATTTTATATATAAGATTGGACTTATACATCATTCTGCTATTTTTAGAAGCATTCTGATAACATTTCATCATTGGCATATGGCAATCAAAAAGTTCCAAACATGATCATAATAACACATGCTTCTTAAAGGTACTGTGTTTATTAATTCCCATATAAAAGGATGTCTTCTCCCTGCTTGTCCTATTATGTCTACATTATAATGACAAATATCTAAATTAAAAAAAAAAAAAATCACCATTGGCAGCTATTGTTGATCTTGGATCCTTTGCTGCAGCCACCGACTCCAACTGTACAACAAGCAAGTAGTGCTGTGGGATGCTGAGGTCAAGGTTAGCCAAATCAGCTGGAGAGGAAATTCTGTGAACTGCTCCTGGGAAATGATGGCTCATTGACTCCAAAGCTTTATGCGAATGAAGCACATGAGGCAGCTCCAGAGAAAAATGAGAATCCAGGAAGCCCTAACATCAAATTAAAGCCCATCAACATTTTGGACTTGCTTGTCAAACAATTTGCTTTTGGATCTTTTATATCTGATAAATTACAGAACAAGGATTAATTAATATTTGGGGTAGTCATATTCTATGGCAACCAAAATTATTTTCCTAGTGCCTTATCTGCTTTTGTGTGATAGTTGCATGTACTCAGGTATATTTCCTTATGCTTGTGTACACTGGATAATTTCTAATTTTTGAATTTAAGATACAGTATTTCTTCCTGTCTTTTACCCAGTCAATACCAGGTGTCAGAATTTTAGAAATCTGTTTTTCCACAAAGTAAACGTGACTTATTCCTCCACTGTTTCTCTCCCCTCAACTAGGACATTAAAATAGTGAAATAATGTCACTTCATTTCGATCATAAACACTTCCTCATCTGTAAAGATGTAAATTATGTTTCGTCACAAATACCATTCTACTCTTAAACAGAAGGGAGTGCGAATAACAGATGAGTAAAACCCTTGACATCACTGACTAACTGAGTTCTTCAAAATTAAAGTTTTTTCATTATTTCTTTACCTTAATATTCCTGAATGCACCACCATTACTTGCTGGGTTGTATACATCTGCATACTTGGAAATATCATTGATGTGCAACTATGAAAAAAAGGACATGGTCTTGTATCTGTATGTCTAAAACAATGAACAGGCATAATTAAAATTCAATTTTCATATAAAACGGAAAAGGATTAAGGCACATTACCAAGAGATTGCATTTGTGATACAGCTGCAATAAAATTAACAAGAGTTTTTAGTTCAATTTTATATCGAATGTGGTACTATTAGCTCTTTCTAGATGTGATGTGGTCTGCAGGCACCCCGCCACAAAGAAAGCTCTATGAGAGTAAAAAGGACATGGAGGACATGGAGAATTTTGACTGAGGGCAAGTTTGAAAGTACAGCCTAATGAAACGAAAAGAAGCTTCCCCGTACATTCTACCCTACCCATATTCATTTATATATTTTATAAATGTGTTCCACTAACGTTTTGAGTTCAAAGATTTTAATTATATCCACCCATAAAAAGCCATACTTTGTCCTGAAGAAATGCTATGATCACTTGTTTGTCTTTTCCTGTCAGTGGCGTTAGGTATTTCTGGAGAAAAATATCTTCTGGGATGTTGTTTCCAGAAGACGCTTGAGGCAGATCACTTAAAGGTCTGCAATGAAAAAAAAACAAAAAGTTCTCGAACAGGTGTTAAGTATATTCCGTCCAAATACACCTTTATCTTCCTTCAAAAGCCATTGTGAAACTTATTTACCGAAAACTTAAAACAGAAAATAAACATTTTTTTAACATAAGCAACTACTAGTTACCATTAAAACTTTCGACAATTTAGCTGTAAAAAATAATTTGTATGTGTATTTGAACAAATTGAGTTTACTGACACGCATGATAATATATGCCTGTAATTATTTCTACACTTATGATTTAGACATTTTCGAAAAGTCAAGAGTAAATTAAAATATAAACTTAACAGTATGTTTGTTTTTTGCAATCATTAATTATCAAAGTCACTTCACCTGTCTGGTGACCAGAATAAAACTGGAACATCGCTTGAAAGTGCTGGAACACATATTAATACAAGGATGATGATCGTCCGCATCGCTGCCATCTTGGAGGTCTAATGCATGTGTCATGTGACTTGTCACGTGAATTTCACTTCCTTTCCGACTTATCTCGCGAGACTCGATCCTTTCCCGACTCGCCGCCATCATGGGTAAGTCACGCAGTGTTGAGGACCGGCGATTTATTAAAAAGATCAGTGACATTTACTTAAGATTTCAAGCCGTACTTGTACAGAAATCATTATCATGACACGAAAAATTATGCTACTCTTTTGTTGTTTATCAAACTTCACCCATTATTTAAGAGGGAAACATTTCAGTGACCACGTGCACGGTTTTCTTCGTTGAAGTATTAATATATAATATTTACTTTTGATGTAAAAGTAAATATTATGTTAGGCTCACTTGCTTCATTTGTAACATTCTTTGGCATAATGAATCCTTTTCAGGTAAACCTATGGGACTTCGCACTGCGCGCAAACATAAGGATAGACGCCGAACCCAAAGATGGCACGATAAAGAGTACAAAAAGGCTCACTTGGGAACCAGGTGGAAGGCTAACCCTTTCCAAGGTTCATCCCATGCCAAGGGTATTGTTCTGGAAAAAGTGTAAGCAATGTTACCTATTTGCATTTTACAAACGGTGTAAGCACATGAAAAAATTTTATGGCCTCCACCAGTATATTACCCTCAAAGGTATAGTTATGTGCATCTTGTTGCTTATGATACTAAACCACCAGTTAATGCGTGTTTATAGGGCATGGTGCATTGCCGTGATAGAGCCTTGATATAGTTTCTGGCTTTTACTTAGACCGAGAGCTAGATATAACTTTTGCTTATTCGGTTACTCGTAAGTAAAGATATGTCATAACAGAAAAGTAGCTTGCTAAAACAAATCCATAAAGTAGTATGGAATGCTCATCCCCAAAGGAGATATCCGACTTTAAAATGGCCAAATCAAACGCAGCTGAATATGCATTTTAAGCTGCTTGGAACCATGGCCAAATATTGACTTCTTGATTGATAGAGTTTACTGGGTGTGATCAGTCCCGGTAAACTTTGAGTTTCTTTGATACATAATTTTGCTTAGGTGTGCAAGTTCCATCCACCTGTTTATGGATTTATTAAGAGACTTGAAAGAATGGATGTTTACATGAAAATGATTGATGTTACAGGGGTGTAGAAGCCAAACAGCCAAACTCTGCCATCCGCAAGTGTGTGCGTGTCCAGCTGATTAAGAATGGCAAAAAGATAACGGCTTTCGTGCCAAATGACGGCTGTCTAAATTTTGTTGAGGTGAGTTTTACTGTCCTTTCAACTCTTTCGTAGTATTTCATATCATATCCACAGAGAGTCACTTGGTCATATTCATTGTCTATAATGCTAAGTAGTGTAACCTTTAGGAGTTCTTCATTAAACTATTGCCATCATGAAGCAAAATATCAACCAGTCAGATATTTTGTTATATTTGAAAGTAGGTTGTGAGTAAATCAAGAGACGTGCTAGAGACAGTAGATGGTTTCTGATTCAGAATCTACCTTGATGACCAGAGCATTCTGTTCCATACAGTTACCATCTTTCATTTGAATTTTTTTTAATGCTTTTTAAAATGGTTTGTCAATGATAGTTGTCTTTATTGTGGGTTAATAGTTGTACTTATTGGAACACATTGTAGTTTGTGCCACTAGTTCAGTTCTAAGTGAAATTGCTTTTTCATTGGTATTGAATGAGTTTTATACTAATCTCCCCTAGAGTGCCCATGTTTGACTAGACCCTGTTAATAGTATATGTAATTGAAAACTGGAAACTATATCAATAAAAATATTTTAGAATATTTGAGAGTAGAGCAGACCTAGGCAAAGGCCGGCCCGCCTTCAGTCTCTGACCGGCCCGCCCGCTGGCCCGCCCGCCAGTATATATACTATATATACAGTATTGGGTAAAACTGAGATAACTATATTAGTCCGGCCCTCTAAAACCATCCCAATTTCTCATGCGGCCCCTTGGAAAAAATTGCCCACCCCTGGAGTAGAGAGTGTCAGTGGCTAAGGCAGCGGTAAGGGCAGCACTGGACATGATATAAAATATCGCGGGCCAGTACATGGTGGTCTGGCCAAAATCAAAAAGCAAAATTATGCTGCGTTGTTTCAAACGCGCTGGCCGTAGGTTGGATACCCCTCGGTTATGGCTATTTATGCTACAGAATAAGGATAATGTAGTATGGAATGCTCACCCCCATTACGGATATCTGACTTTAAAAAGGCCAAATCAAACGCAGCTGAATAAACATTTTAAGCTGCTTGGAACCATGGCCACATATCGACTTCTTGATTGATAGAGTTTACTGGGTGTGATCAGTCCCCGTAAACTTTGAGTTTCTTTGATACATAATTTTGTTTAGGTGTGAAGTTCCATCCACCTGTTTAAATTTATCAAGAGACTTGAAAGAATGGATGTTTAAGTAAAAGTGATTGATGTTACAGGGGGTAGAAGCCAAACGGAATGAGGATATGATTGATGCAGTGATCACATTTTGTTGATTGCAACTTTTTCTTGCAGGAAAACGACGAAGTTTTGGTGGCTGGATTTGGTCGTAAAGGTCATGCCGTTGGTGACATTCCTGGTGTTCGTTTCAAGATTGTTAAGGTTGCCAATGTGTCACTGCTGGCCCTCTTCAAAGGAAAGAAGGAGAGACCAAGGTCTTAAAAGCATTGTTTAGTCATGCTGGTTTCATATTAAAGACATGTCATCAACAAATTTTATCGAGTTTTTGTTAGCATGCTTGCTGATAAAACAGTACAGTAGCGTTTATTTAACTACAAATCTTATTACAAATTCTACACATTCTAAAAAAACAATGAAAACCCATTACACATCTGCAAGTACTTGTGCACTTCTGTGAGGCTTATTTTTAAACTATTCACATTGGTAAATTTTAGTGTGGCTGTTTTTCCATGAGAGATTCCTAATTTGTATCCACTCAATGCAGTTGGCAGTCCTGTGTCCCATGTTGCATACATAGATTTGATTGACCTGCATCTTGTCGAGCATGCGCTGTTCTTTCTTTGCATGTTGCACCCCCAATTTTCCACCTCTCCTCTTTCTGGAAATCTTTGTTTTCTTGGTATTTTAGCTGAGAATTTATGTTTAAAATGTAATTAACCAGGCATAGACAGCAAGTGTTGCGGTAATTTGTGGTAATTTTATTTGATAAATGTCAGCCCAAAGAGGATCATGGCAAATGAAATGCATCTTTTTTTAAGCGCACTCATTTTGAGCAGCAGTTATGTGAAAGTTGAAGCAGCTGAAAGTGTGCAGGATTTGTTTTTGTTACTTTTGTGGCTTTTATTGCATAATTAATTGGGCACACATGGGAAATTTTGTTGTGCTGTAGCAGTGATTTGAAGATTTTATACCTTTCACCACTACATTACCAAACAACGAATTGAAACATTTTTTAATGTCAACTTGAAATTAAATGCCTTCTTTTGCAGAAGGTATTTGGCAGTGTTTTCCTTTTTAATTTACAAATATGATAGGCCATTTATGATTAGTGTACACATTGCATTGAAATATTTGCATGTAAAGATGGTGAAATTAAGGGGATGTAAAACTACCAGTAGCTGCCCTTGCGCAATGTACATAGCATACAAAATTATATAACAATGACACACAGATATAAAAGGTTAAAATATCAAAATGTGGCAGTGATGTTTTCTGAGATCAGCATGATGGAAAAAGACATTTCAAATAATATACCAAAAATTAGCTTTATTTTACATAGTTTGAGAAATTCAAATTTTGGCAGTGTTTAAGCTTGTTTTCCTAAATGAATCTGATGCAACATGTGGATCAGATGCTGTTATTGCACTAAGATGAATTTTACACAAACTTCTTGTGAACTATGCATTAGAAGTTCTTGTTTTTATTTTCCGCCCCCTCAATGCTGCAATAATATTAAATAATACATGATATAACGGTCATTGCATCAATTCCTTACAGAAATTGTGGTCAATCAGTTCTTGAGAAAAGTCTGGAAGTAAATATTGAAACATGGCAGCTCATCTTCATGAGCTCACAATTTTAGGCATTTGCTATGATGGCTAGGAAATCTAGCATTAGGTATGAACATAAAAAGTTAAAAATCTTTATTCTTTTTGCCTCACGAAGGCTTTTTTCTCCTCAAACTGCCCAAGTAACATAAGTTGCTAATGCTGTTCAGTTGAATAGTTCTTTGATGAGGTTCATGAAGCAAGAAAGAATTTTTTCCTGCAAGGAGAGCATAAGGCAACGTTTCTTTTTCACCTTGTCACTCCTGGAGATGAGCTCAGGAAAAAAAAAAGCATCTACAACCGTACAGATTGATACAAAGGGGCACCAGCAAAGGTCTGATTTGCATGATCAATTTTGTGACATTCTAATTCCCAACTAGTGATGACTTGTCAAAGAATCATATACCTCCTTATTTGCTGTTCTGCTCTTTCAATTTTTTTTTCTTTTCCAGGATGACAATGTCACTTTCTTGTTCATAGACTTGTGCAAACATTAACTGTTCTTCTGGTCAACATCTTCCCTTCTTCAAATGTGATCTTTTTCCCCTGAGCCCTTTATTGTTATAGTCACTCCACAATTTGATGAAGGCATGTGGTATTTTTCAATCCAGTCTTGCACACTGGATAGAACTTGGGACCATTTTTCCAGAGATTATAATAAGTGGTAATTCTTCCCACATTTAGTTCCATGGATTTTGTCTTCGGAATGTCAGGACTAGTAGTGGTGGTTTGTGCTAATTCACCAATATAAGGAAGATTGGCTGTCCTGGGTTCAGATCTTGTTTTGGGCATGCTGTTCTTTCTCTGCATGTTACACCTGTTTACAGGGATGGCTGCTTAGTAAAGTAATACAGCCTTAGTTGTTTTTGCAATAGCATAGCACCCAATTCTACCCTTTCCTCCCCCTGATGATGTGTATAGGTACAGTTCTAATTCATTGTTATTGGAAACTCCTTTATTAGATTATGTGAGGATTATACTGGGTTTATCTTTGGTGGAATACTGACCTGTTGCTTTCCTTTCTCATTCCCTTGCTCCATGGGCAGTTTGAAGGGACATACAGCCACTGAAGGCAGAATATGTTTAGGCAGGGAGCCCAGCACTGTACCATTTATGTTTTATCTCCAGTGTCACACTGGCTGTTGCGTGATGTTGAGGCTCATCAGTGTGCATTGTGACTCGACACCTTCAGCACTCTTAAGGATTACCTACCCATAGCTCATACTGCCCTCTTTTTGAAGCTTAAAAAAAATGGAACGTCTATATGTATCAATACACATGTTGCTTTTCTGTTGTGGAATATCTACAGATGTTTTTGCTGCCTTAGAATGGGTCTATAGTTATAGAATATAGCAGTATCATTCACATCGATAAGAACATCGTAGACTGTCACAACTTTTCATGGCTTAAGTCAGGCTTGTCAAACTGAGGTTTCTTCGAGGGCCGCATGGGTGTAAAGCGTCCTTTGTGCGGGCCGCAGGTGTGCTTGCAAAGGGCCGCATGTTTGACATGCCTGGCTTAAATAGTTTTAGAATTGATAATGATTACATTTTGGGACGTTAATGCCACAGTGAAACAAATCACAAAACAAAAAATTGTTCCAGCAACAAAACAACTCGCCGTGATATAGTCTTGAGTTGCTGGCACGGCGAAAAAAAACACTAACAAACTTTATGCATATATGCTCAGCAGAAGGATGCCAAGTGGAAGGAAACCAGATCAGAACATTCACATCTGGGCACGCGCGCAGTCAGCAAGGAATTTCTGCGTGCTCTTGCGGCACGCGAACATTACCGAGTGCTATCTGCCTACAGGAACGACAGCTGGTGGTCACAGACGCCCTCACTTTACTTCTTTTCATACTGAACCAGTTTTTTAGCTTAATTCCTTCTAAGCTGTTGTCTAGAACATCGTCAACCGCTGTCCTATCTACACAGAACCGCATCAAGAGAGGTCTCACATCCTCGTCGGAAGATATTTCGTACAGCGCCACATTATTGTCGGCGTTGGGCGACGTCGATGATGGAGAACTTCCACCCGGGTTACACGATGTCCTGTCTGGGGAATGAACAGTTCTTTCGAGAGACCGGCTTCGTAATTTTTCCGATTCTGCATCATCGATGGCAAGCCTGGTGCTGGGGATGGGTCGAGTCCAAAGGTCGTGATGGTAGGCTTTCTCTTCCTGCGTGCCGAAAGAAACGAAGACCACATCTTTCCCGCCCCGCGCCTTGATCTTCAGAAGGACTCTGGGCGCGATGCAGTCAAACTGGCTGGGGTTGTCCCGCACCTTCTCGTGAGACATCCAGTCGCAGAGGCAGGTGGTTGCCAGACATCCGGACACGAAGACGATGATGGAGTCGCAGACGTGGTAGGTGCTGTGCGTCCAGGCGATGACGTCACCCTCGTTTTCGCTTCGGCACAGGCAGTCCATCTTCACCGTCCAGTGAAGCTGTCGGAGGGCGTTGGCAAGAGCTATGTACAAGCCTCGGTAATGTTCATCGTGGTCAGTGTACACTATAAACACAGTTTTCTGATCCTTTGTTCTTGGGACTAAAGGAGGAACCTCTGACTGTGCATCGGCACGTGACATGCTGATCTTGACCGTGGTCTCATCTCTAACACGCTCGCATGCAGGCATACCTGCAATCAGATCGAGATATTCATGAGAAAATTTACAAGTTGCCGAAGGAGCAAGGGGTGCGCACACACGGAGTCAATTAACCAACAGAAATATGATTTGAAAACAGACATAAAATGCCTCATAAAAAAGAATTTTAACGCTGAAGTCCATAAGCATAAATTTGATGAACTCTTTGGAGTTGAAGTTTAGGTTCATGTAAACAAAGATGTTTACCTTTACATGCTAGCCACATGATTATAGCCAGTGCAAATGCGAAGACAAACACTGCAGTCGGTACCAGAATAGGAACGAAGAGGTCTTTGACGGTTTGATGGAAGCTTCTCCTTGGCGGATCCGTCTCGGGGTTTGTGGATGAGGTGGACTCGGTACTGTTTTCCGAATGAGTTGATGCCAAGGGTGTGCCTGAAACAGTCATGAATGATGTGCTATAAAGTTTTTGGTCTTGATGTAAATATATTTTCAGACTGTTTCATTTAATCTTGAAAAGGCAAAAGATCCCATAGTCACGGGCACATTGAATGTAAGTGGTTCACCGTGTTTAAATTACAAAGGGAAACCGTTCTATCTATCCATCTCATCGCTTGTTATTTCTGATGATAAACCAGGTACATGTGAACTCATAGAAGAAGTTTTTTCAAGCAAAGGACCAAGCGGGCCTCGAACCAGCAACCTTCTGTCCCAGAGCTGTGCATTGACGATTACCAACAAGTCAATACAATTTAAAGGGAACTTACGTACTGCTGTCTTGATCTCTCGTTGTCTCAGTGTTCTGTCTCTCGCTGCTGCCTTGATCTCTCATTGTCCCAGAGTATTCTCTTCCTCTGCTGTTTTCATCTGTACTTGTATTGGTGCGGGTCCAAGTTAGGTGTCGTCTCTAGCAGAGCTGTCTTACTGACAGGTGTCTCTGTATGCCCACCTAGCCATCAAAACCCGACATCAATACAAATTGTGTTATTATTCTATCACGTTTAATTATAAAATTGCTTACAAAGCTTCCTGGTAAATATTTGGTTTTGTAATGAGCTCCCCATTAATAATTATCATCTCCGTTATTATTTTTTTGACATCCAAATTTTCGAGCGTCCATAAGCAGGATGTGAGAATCAGACTGGACAATTAGTTCATATGGAAGAAAATTATAAAATATACAGGTGTACACATACATGGGCTTATTTATGAAGCGAAGGTAAGTCATTACCCTGGGCAAAATCAATGAAAAACCGTAATTATACACTGTCCAGATCCCGTGGAAGGCATCATAGGTGGAATTTGTTCCTTCTTTTTTTCTTCATCAGTTCATAGTCAACTTCTTACCAGCACATTTATCTTAAAATATTCACTTTAAAATCTGTCATATTGTCATGCATGTCACTGTATCTGGGGCCGTAGTCATGAAGTAGGGGTAAGTGCACCTCAGAGTTATCTTTCGAACGGAAGCCTTTCGGACCCGTAAACGAAACAGGTCAGACCTAGGAGGTTAGCTGATAATCTGTAGGTCCCTGCCTTGTGCAAAGTTCCCAACTTTGACTACAAAAGGAAGGAATATAAGGCCAGGAGATTGAGGAATCCCGAGGTATGGATGTAGACCTAATTCATGACTATGGCCCCAGCAAGGTCCATTCCTGTTTCTCGGCAACTTACCCACTGTAATCTCCTCTGTAGATTCAACAAAACCAAGTGAACAGGTGACCCCCAAGTCTTGGTAGTCTCGACAGTCGAAGCAGCCTACCGGACGCACCTGTCCCACAGAAACATCCTCTTAGTTTACGGAAGTGAGTATTGCTCACTTGTGAGTGGGTATAACGTGGCTATTAGCCTGGATTATCTCCTCTGTGTGTGTTACAATAGTTTATTAAGCAAACTATAATTGTTATTATTGCTACTACGACAGCAACTACCATTACAGAAAAAAATGAACAAAAGAAGAAATATAAAAAAGCATAAGTCATATTCACGATTATATTCGCCACTTTTATTAGGATCAGAGCCTTAAGTCATTTTATTTTTTTTACTAAGGTGGTCAGTATATTTTTATATTATTTTTATTTTCCCGAGAGGTACCCGAAATCGCTGTGTATTCAACACGTCTTTCTTATATGATGTATCTTAAAATGTGCAACAACTAGGGATATTATATATATTATACACTATATATATAGATATTTCAAGAGAAGCACACGAGAGACGTTTCAAAAGCTTTTAAAACCTAAAAACTAATAAGGAATTCGGGTAGCTGTCGTTAAAATAGACTAAAAAATATATCTTTGAAATTTTAAACGAAAGATTCTAAACTTACCATCGCTTTATAGGTCCCCTCATTAATATTAAAGAAAGTGACATTTTGGGTGTCCTGTACAAGAAAAAAGACAACAAATTTTATTCTTGTCAGCTCTTGTAGCTCTTCATTTTCATCACTATACTTCAATCTGTTTTTCTCTATACCAGTAGCAATAATTTTTTCAGAAATTTCTTATGTAGCTGTTATTATGTCTACATTCGTGGTCACACAAGTTGCTTCCTTTTATCATTACAATACGTATTAAACTACCACGCACTCACAGTTAACACATTTACAAAAGAGTGGTAAACAATGGGAAATCACATAAGAATTATTTACCCTGTAACTAGGAATCGAAAACAGTAATTAATCACATCAAGCGGTTGAAAGAGTGTGTGTGTGTGTGTTTGATGTACCGTGGGCACTTCCTTGTGATGAACACAGCCCTTTGAGCCTTTTCTCTCCATGCACACTTCAATTTTCTTGGCCAAGGAGTTGGGTGGATAGAATGTGACCATCACGTCTCCGGACTTCGACAGCGAAACAGCATTGACTTTGGGGAGCCACGTGGAGCACGTGACATCTGAAACATATTCAAGAGAAGCTTATGAAACAATTTTTAATTTAAAAAAAAATCGTTGTAAAGTTATGAAGCCAGAACAATTGTAAAAGTGTTTTTCAAACAATTTTCAGAATTTAACAGGTCCGCGAAAGTGCCAGCTCCATCTTCTTGAAAATGTCAATATGGTAGTGGGTGTCATTTCAGCCTTCATCAGACTTCTTTTCTTCAGGGAAACTGATATTAATGTCCTTTAATCCAAGGTATTGCAACTTATTGACTGTCTCGTTTCTTGGGATTTCACGGTGTGCTGGTATCCATGGCTGTCTCAGAGTTTCTACACAAGTTCAGTAGAAGTTTATTTCTTGAAAGACCACTAGAACGGATAGTGCAGTAGACAAAGGCATTACTTCTTTGATGGTTTATCAATAACATTCTACTACTGCACTCTTCGAGACTGCAGATCAGAGAAAGATAGAAGGCCAGGCAATGGGAAAGTACAAGCCACAAAGTTAATTAGGAGTTAATTACCGTTAACAATAAACGGATTTGAGGTGGGCTCACAGGTACTGTCGGTTGGCCTGATCTGAAAAAAAGTGTTCTTATGGTGAGAGAAAGGAATACAAATCGACAAGACACCAATCCAAGACGAAACTATGCTGCTCCTACTTTTGTGTCTAAGAAACAGTCAATTTTAATACTCGTATTAAGTTTCTTTTCTCCCTTTATTCTTCTAATTGTTTGAAAGAAAAAACTTTGACCTCGAGAGCAAACATATAAAGAGATCGTAAATGTAAAATCACATTTTTATCATCACCAATAAACATATAGTACATTTGTGCAGTGTTTGTATCCTTTCAACGCTTTAGTTTTGTAATCGTAGTAATGTGGACACCTGAAAGCGATTTTTAATCAGAAGTTGTTTTCTTTACAAGGTCCACTGAAATTTATAAGTAGTGTTCTACTTTGTACTCACCAAAGCAACGTATTCTCCCTTCTTCACATTTGTAAAGTGGATCTCAGACACATTCTGTAAATACACAATTTAAATATGCACGAATCGCTCCATATATATATATACCTTTAATAATTTAAAAAAAATTATAAAGAGAGACAGCGCATATTTCCACACGAATCTGATATTAAAAAACAAAAAAAAAAAGCAAAATTCAACTAAGGTTAATAAAGATACAAAAAATAAAAATAAACCAAATGAAAACGAAGGAAACCTCAAGCGACAAAAGCGAATAAAGAACAAATACTCAAGCTTAAAAAAGTAGGGAATCATACTTTTTTAAAAAGCAAAAAATAAAAGTTAATAAAAAATGGTTATTAAAAATCCAAAATAAAGTTTAATAAACGAACCAAAAAAAAAATTAATAACAAAACAATAAAGATAAACAAAACGATAATAAAAAAAAGACAAAAAATGCAAACAAACACAAAAGCAAAGTACAAACGGAAATAACTGATGCTCACATGACTGACAGTTGTTCTGTGTATTCTGGTATGGTCGATCGCCAGAGAAACTTCTAGAGCACATTGCATGTCCTAGTAGTGGGTGGTACTTAACGGTCACATTCCCCTCTCCGGTCTGAGTTGCCGTTACTTTTGGTCGCCATTGGTCACATTCCACCTCAGAACATTTAGCTCCAGCTGCGAGGACAAAATCATACTGAAGTCTTCCTCAGATTAGTCTATCTGTGTGCTCATTCATTCACTTTAACTTATGGCCAATAATAATAATAATAATAATAATAATAATAATAATAATAATAATAATAATAATAATAATATTGGACTTAATATGCTGGTATGCATACCGGACATCGCTCTCTCTCACTCACCTAACGCAGATACACGCACACACGCGTGTACACACAATGATACGCATAAACACACACACATCCTGGACACCTGTCCACCTGTGCAGGAGGACTCACCTGACTTGTTATGTCTGGGATTTCGAACGGAGCTCTTCGCGCGACTGTTGTCGGTCAGCGGGATGAACTTTCCCCGAAAAAACAAGGCAACTTCCATGTTCTTGAGATGGCGCTGACTGGCTGTGATGAACTCGCAATCCACGTGGCGACAACTCTGCACGTGACAAGAGAATTGCTTATCCAAGCATATAACTAATTGCTTCACCGAATGTCGTCAAGTCTTGCTTGCTTAGTCGATATCCTAACTATAACCATACTCTAAAACCTAACCCTAACCAAAAAAACAACAACAACAAACAACAAACAAAACAACAAACAAACAAAACAACAACAAACAAACAAACAAAAACATAACCTAACCCTAATCCTCAATAAGTAAATCCTCCAAATCTCAAGTTACATAATCTTATTGGATATATCTTCTAAGCTCCGCCTCCTTGTCCGCCATTTTTGTTATGGCATACGACAGAGAGGGGTACAGCGAATTTGTGCCAGCAGCAACAACAACAACAATACAACAACAACAACAAAACAACAACAAAACAAAACAAAAACAAAACAAAAACAAAATACCCCAAACAAACACGAACGAACGAGAAAAGAAAAGAAACACCTACTTCCGATCTTGCCACTCGGAAACATCGCCTGTGACGAGCTTTTTCTTGACCATTTCTTGTTTTTTTCAAGAACCGGAGGTAAACATCTGCAACAAATAAGAGAACGTTAACTCCATGGTACCACGTGACATCGGGCAAAGGTCACACTACTGGGGAGAGGAGCCGCGATTACATCTATTATCTCCCGTTTTGCTTAGTTTTATAATGGTCCGTAATTTATTCTAATTTCTTCCTTCTGTGTGTGTTGGGGTAGGGTGGGGTGGGCACCGCAGGTCATGCAGTGAACTCTCATCTCTCATGTCTGAGAGTGAGGACAAAGGACCAGGAGGTACAGCTGACTGTCTCCTTGTGTCGGTTATAGTAACAGAAAAATGCTGAACTGGGGGATGGGGCAGAGCTGTGGTGACTCACTAGTTGTAGTTTACGATATCAATAATGTTAAAAAGGGATAACATTTTGAAGTAGTAGTTTCAGTTTTGTATTTTTCCCTCTAAGGTCACCTGGTGCAGTCCAATCCAAAAGTGATAAACATTGCATCACCAATAATAATATAATGTGATTTGTATAGCGCCTTATCACGATCACGAAGGAGCAGTCTATTAGAACTTAGATAAGTAGGAGACATGGACAGAATACGAAGGACGGAAGAAGTAACTAATATGGAGACAAGTAATGGAAGACAAACATAGAAGAAACACAGAAGAATCCGGGAACAAACAGTAAGAAAATAAAGTGTCATAAATATACACGGGAAGACGAGCAGACGGACTAATCAATAGAATTTAATCACAACTGTTGACAATTATGTTGATTGGTGTAAGGAGTGATGCTAGTGGAACCGATGTGTTGTTATTGTTCGTTTAAAGGATTCGATGGTGGGTAGATGGCGGATATAGAATGGCAGACAGTTCCACTGTTTTTCTTGCCGAGATGCTTGCTCATATTTCTTCTACATCCCATCTTGAACACCTGATTTGTTACCTTGGATCAGTGGTTCTTAACCTTGTTTGAGGTACCGAACCCACAAGGTTCATATGCACATTCACCGAACCCTTCTTTAGTTTCATCACGAATTGCGGGTGTGTCTTGACCTCCGTGGCGGAGGCTCCGCCGAACCCCTGAGACCGACTCACCAAACCCCTAGGGTTCGATCGAACCCCGGTTAAGAACCACTGCCTTGGATGCATCAAACTAGCCTCGGGAATAAATATTGCTAACCAGTAAGCAACATGCTAAATTTAACCTGACAACTTTTGACCCTACGCTCGAGCTGTCAAAACGTAAGACCTCGCGCTATTTTCTAGAAAATAACCCCACCCGCCACCAAATAAAAATAAAAAAAAGGTCGCACGTATTTCCTGGTGTTTGTTGACGAAGCAGCTTTTTATTTCTGTGACAAATGCGAAGCACGCATTGTAAGGTGGAGAACAGTAGCAACGAGTGTAGAGGAAGCAAGAGACACTGACACAACCTTTCTCTCTCTATCACTCATCCATAGCATCAGTTTGTTGATAGATTTTAGATGTTATCTACGTGTGAACTGGGACTGGCAGGTGAAGACAAACACAATACAGGTGTACACACAAGAAATTGTTGCGGCCCTATGCTCCTCGAGGAGTAACAAGAAATAAACTAAACAAGGACACACACATCAGACAAGAAAACAGTCACACACACTCGCGACCACACACAGAGTCTCTCTCACACACACATAAACACTTGATCACACACATAAACTTGAAAGCGCGGGTTATAAGTACACGCAAACTAATGTGGATACAAACCAACTCATATTAAGATACGTGCACTCACACAAAAAATCTGGGTTTTTTCTTTCTCTCTCTCTGTGACACAAGCACGCGACACAAATTGCGAGAATGTATACAAACCCGCATAAAAACACCCCGAAAAAAATTGACACTCATACGCTCCTCTCTCCCCCCTTTTTTTTCACTCACACACTCTCTCTCTCTGCCTCATGTTGTAATCTGTCTCACTGCACGCGCTACTCCCGAGGGCTACAGGTCATCTCGGATTCCAGCGTCGCCTGTTCGAAACCACGCAAAGTCAATATCAGGCTGCACCTGTAGGAGGATACAATGCAGTCCCACGAGGGCCAGAAGCTGATATCACGTGAAGTGCACTCGCGGCTGATGGCGGATGGCACTCGCTGTCTCGGATGTCAGCGTCGATAAAGACGCCGTTGCCAACGACAGAAGGAATGTCATTTCATCCTCCACAAGCGAGGGTGGGTGTGGGGAGAGTAGGGGGGAGGGTTGTTGGAGGGCTGCAGCAGAAGCAGATTAGACTTTCACCCTTACCCTGGCTCAGTCACGACTGAAGATCCATTTACAGTTTCCAGGAAAATGGGTTAAATGAAGGTGGAGAGGACGAGTGGTGGTCGGTGGTGGTGGTGGTGACAGTGGGACATGCGTGTCTGCTTGTGTGTGTGCGTAAGTGTGTCTGCATGTGTTGGTGTGTGTACGTATGTGTGTCATCAACTGCATGTGCTAAAGCAAATATTCACATCTGTTTGGCACACATGCAAGCATGCATCTCGGCAACAGCTAACATTCATAAACTAATCCATGTCAACAAGAAAAATTTAATTTATCTCCCCTCCTTCGCTCACAAAAGAACCCACACCCTTCTGAGGTCCTATCTGCTCACATTAATAAACTCAGGTACAGCTTTCATGACAGATGACTTGTCTTTTTCTCCCCACCTCTTTCTGACCATGTTAACCGGGTACTGCACCCGGGTTAAGGGGGAGGCCGCGGGTAGGTGGGTACACAGAAGGCCGAAGCCAATCTAAGATGTCACCCATCAAGATAAAGCTCGTTGCTCTGCTTTCTGATTTGCAACAGTCACGACATCGCAAAACTTTCACACTACATCCTGTAGTAATCCTCCTGAGTAAATAAAAAGCAATAAAATATGGGGCAGCTTTTCTTATCAAGAGGGATTGACAGCTCCCTGTAATGTTATTTCTCGAATTGCCCTTGTGGATGAACAAGTTGTAAAATTTTACTTCACCAAGGATAGCAAGAAAGCAGTGGATAAGTTATCTTTATTGAATTATATTATATAAGCAAGTGGTAACCGACTCTCAACAATTGGTAAAGTACAAATCAAAGGTCTGCACCTGTCCATCAAAGCATTGTCTCAAGCTTTAGAGAAAATTTGAACCACAGGGTTTTTTATTCTGTTCGTCACCCCTCTTCCAATATTTGAGTCCTTGATTTCACAGCAGGTTCAGAAGCTCTTGGACTGGTGTCAGGTTCAGGTGTGAGTTCTTTTAAACATGACAAAATACCATTTTTCTCATTTTATTCTTAAAATTACATAGCACATAGCTTCTACATCACTCTACAATCTCTATTTACTCATCAGTCCCCTCATTTAAATTGGTTGCAGACTGATTATTAGACAAGTTGTAGTTTTTATTTGCCGTATTTTTCAAATATCTTTAGTCAGACTCATGTTGATGTGGGGGATGGGATATGTTTTCAATATCTTTACAATGAATCAAAGTGCTGATGGTATGCAAGTATATCTACTTATTTTTAATAGTGCTGACAATGTTAGGTACCCCACGTTTTAAGACTAGAGAAGATTTATTGTAGAAACACTCAGGTAACACCGATTAAATAAAAAAAAAAGGGGGGGGGGGAACAAATGTCAGGCGTATCTCAGTGAGCTGACAAGTGGAGGTGAGTCAGAATACGACAGCACTACTTCTACACCATTAGGTGCCTGGGGTCAGTAGCACCAGGTGGGGTAGGGGTGGATTGGTGCTTTACACCGAGCCAGCAACTAAGTTCATATCACGGCAAGGCAGCCTGTCTTGTAAACAGATAGAGCAGAGAGAGAGAGCAGAGAGAGAGAGAGAGAGAGAGAGAGCAGAGAGAGAGAGCAGTGCCCGAGACGGGAAGCTGATCCCAGGACAGCCACCCCTCACTGTCATTGCCGAAGCAATAAGCTAAAGATGATACGAGCAATAAAACTACTTCAGCTCGTCAAGACTATCACCCGGTTATCATTTCACTTCTCAGCCCGTGATGGGGGACAGACGTCTGCGGCACGTGAGAATGGGAATAAGTGCGCGAGCGATTGGAGGTTTCTTGAAGGAGGAATGAATAATACATATTGTGTAAACGGGTGGCCCGTCGTTCACTTAGGTGCCGGACACTACGCGGGTGGGGAGGAGCGAATGTTCCGCAAAGCCTGGTAGGTTCAATTTTTCGAAACTTAGTTTTGAACCCACAATTTGAATGTATTAGAGAAAATAATTTGTTATGATATCCATTTTTTTAAATCACAATTTTACGAGGGAGAGCTGATGGTCAGCGCTCACCTCGACCAACCCTTCGTAAGGAAACAGATTTTACTCAGGAACAGCACTTGTGTTCTGTTGATGGAATAAGTGTTTCTGGACATCCAAAACATCTTCGTAAAACGGAACTCGGAGTGTAAACAGGAATACCTGTCGTGAACACCAGCTTTTGACTCGTCTCACCACCGGTGTGTGGGAATTCAGTGAATACCTACCTGCGAGAACACGACGGACACAGTTTCGGTGAGGAAGTGAAGAAGAAGTTGCAGTGATTACTTTCATTGGTGTGTGTGTGTGCTTTTGAGAAGTTTAGTGATTAAATGTTGACAGGGGCTTTTAAAGGCAGAGCTGTATTTTATTTTGTGGAAAGAAGAGCAAGTAGATGTCAGCGCATGCGTGAAAGCAGGGGTGTGCCATAGATAAAGAATTTATTCCCTCTGCGTCTAACCCCTGGTGACCCCTGGTGATCTCGCCAGACATAGCTACAACCGTGGCTGTAATTCACCAGATTTTACAGGACCAATTATACAGGGGACTGATGAATTGCTTGTCAAGGTGTGTGTTTCAAAATCCAGCCGGGGTGCAGTTCTTTACCTAGAAAAGCATAGAAAGGGGAATCGCTCAGAATTTTTTTTTTTTGGTGGTGGTGGTGGTGGTGGTGGTGGTGGGTGGTGGTGGTGTAGTATGTTGCACTGAGCTCAACCCCGCGATAAGAAAACGAGACTGCACCTCAGAGACCTCTAAGTGCAGAGATGACAGTGTTCTAGCCTTATATTTACCTTTTCCTGATTTGTTGTTTTGGGGAGAGTCCATCCGATGTAGTAGTACACTCGGCTTTTGACTATCTTCAGGTGGAATCGCCGGTCAGATAACTCCTTTTTGGCGCTGACTCGAGTTGTCAGTCCTGAGCAGACTGGTCGACAGACAAATTGTAGAAAAATAATTGTCAAGGCATGTCAAAGAGACAGGGATTTGTTTATATATATATACAATGCACACACGTACACAAAGACAAGCTCACTAATCACAAAGCCAGTGTTTTAAAAAGCATACAAATGCCGGTTAACGCATTTATATGAACATCATGAAAGGTAAATTATAAAAATTTTTTAAATTAAACATTCAGATGGACTTAACAATTTTCGATAAAAAATCGCACTTTTTTTAATAAACCACAGGTAACAGGAATAAAAATATAGGAAAAACAAGGAAAGAGATCGTGGGAGTGTTTAAAGGAAACTAAAAAAATTGAGAGGAAAGGGGAAGAGAGCGGTGGGTACAGAAGGAAAGAAAAACAATTTGTTTCCAGATTAACTAGCCTCACCTTTGTCATCCGTAACAGTGACAGTGGCATTCTGTGTGGACAAACAAACAGGATAAAGATTTAGAAACATAGGTCATCAGAACACGCAAATAGGAAAGGTCAGGCATGTACAAAAACACGAACACACACATAGGAGCGCGCGTGCGCACTGACAAGCACACAACAGTGTTTCTCCATGACACCTTCTAGTCTCTATTCATTTCATTTTTCCCTTTGTTAATGCCTTATTCCATCAATAATTGAAACATATGCTCCATGAACAGACTAAAATGTAAAATGCAAGACAACCATAAACGAGTTTTATATATTTCATGTAAGTCATTCTAGAATAAACTTATTTGTTGTTTGGTTGTCTGGTCACAGGACATCAGCGACAGCTGTGAGACTGGAGACAACAACCACCACCACCACCCACCAACAACACAACACAACCAACACAACAACAAAACAAAAATCCGGTACGACAAAGCAGACTTTGGGGTCATCACACCACAGACAGCAACTCCAGGTACCGTGGGGAGGGGTCAGAAGGTCAACTCTGGCGGCACGATTTTCCGTGTTGCCTAAAAGTTCACGCGATTCGGACATCTGATTCTGTCGATAATTAGATAAGCAACAATTAAATTAGTCACCATGACTGCTCGGGACTGGGTGCTGATGTTTCGGATACAACTGTACCCTGGGAGGTCTGCGAGGTCCACGAGTCAGTGGTTGGTGCTCCGGTGCGGAAAGTCTTTGTGTGTGTGTGATGAACCTTGGTGTCTCGCTGATAAACTTCCCACACGCGAAGTGTTAATAAGGTAAATCATCAGGTTCACCACAGAATGTGCCATTATTACATTAATATTTTCAACATTTAAATCTTTCCCATGAACAAACTGACAGCACCACAAGTACAAACAACGCTTATTGGTAAACAAATCCCAAATCGAGAGTTTGTCGAGTTGAATGTTTAATACATATTCTGATACAAACTTCTGCTTCTTTCTCTTTTTGGTTATAGTATTTAAAGATTCGTTTTCTCCATGTAGAAATATCAGCATAAGGCATCCTTTTACAAAATCAAACCCCGGTAACCAGATCAGTGGCAACCTTCTTCTGTCTTGTTTATAAAGTAAGAAAGGAAAGTATGGAAAAGTATTCTGTACTGAGATCATACTTACAACATTTAGGTTCCAGTGGATTAGAATGTTGGAAGTCTTGCTTAAATAATAGTTGTCGAACAAATTATTTTCTGAGTTCTCTCTCTCTCTCTCACAGAAACAGTCACGCACACACGTTTTATCTCCCTGTCGTTCTCTCTCTCTGGACTATAAAAAAAAAGGTTAATGGAATGAATGGTTAATAAAACGTGTGAGCAATAAACACACCGCCTATTGATGCACTCCATGACCTCGGGGTTTCCCAGTCAACGCCCTGCCTGCTTCCTCAAACCGGGGAAACACGGATTTGAACAAAGTCGTTGTTGATTGATTGTTGTTGGTTGGGGTCGCCATACTTCTTGTCGTGTGTGCCGGAAGCATGAGAGCATGAATTTTGATGGAGGGATTGATTTAGTTTCGTTTGCCTCGGCACGCACGCACGCACGCACGTGCACACTCAGATGTAGGGTAGGCACACTCACACACACACGCACACACAGATATCGGGTACGCACGGACCAGGGTATGTGTACACAGAGTTGTGTTCGACCGGTGCAAGAAGATCAAGACAAGAAGGAAAGAAGAAAGAAATAAAGGGATAGAAAAAAGACACGAAGAGAAAAAGAAGAAGGAATGATCAAAGAAAGGAAGGAAAAGTTTCCTTGTCCTTGTCAACATTGTCACCCACCACTGAAGTACCCAGACCACAGCCATATAACATAATCCCGGTCCCATGGAAAAGGAAATTTCCAGCGTCTCGACATCGATATATTTATTTTCCTCGTCATAAAAATGACAAGGGGCGTGTAACCGCAGCCACAGACAACTGATCTTTGCAGACGCAGGTGAGGTGAGAGGTGCTCAGCCTCTTGAACGTGAGTGACTGAAACTGATAACAGAGACTGAGACAGTATCGCATGAGAGCGCCTCGTGGACGATATCAGACATCACATGTCACGTGATCAGGTCTTGTTTGTCTAAGGAACGACAGACAGGAAAAAAAATCCGAAATGCTTTTTACTGCTGATGAGACTTTCAATAAACAACATCCATGAAATGACAGTTTAACGAGACTTTCAATAAACTATATCCAGGAAATAGAAGTTTCAGAAACTGCGAGCGCTTTATATTTCTATCCATGATGTTTTAATAAATATTTTAAATTTCCTGAAAGTCATACGAGCCGTTTAACAGAAATATTAATTGAAATAACATATAGTAATAACACAGCAGCGTAATAGTACAATTTCGTTATATTATATTATTATATTTTATTATATTATTCATGATGTTTGTATCATATCTCGTGAAGAGAAAGGAACAGATTATTCGAGAGGATGTCTTGTACACAGCCAGGTTCCCTGACATCAAATGTTTGGACTCTAGGAGACCTTTAAGTTGTCAAGATGAGGACAAAGCGGGTCAAAACCTTTTGTGTAAGAAGCCCGTGACTTCCTCCTCCACCTCCAGGTTATTATTGATTTTTATATTTTTGTATTGCTCCCTCATCTTCTTCTTCCTTAATCCTTTTTCGAGAAGGTGTATCTGAAGAGGAAGAAGGAAAATTTGTGTCCTGAAGACGGACTCGAGGAAAGTAGAGCAGATATGGATAGAATGTTGGTCTTGTGAATGTCACAGCTCAACATATCGTGTCTCAACAGATGATGATGATGTCGTGGTCGAAGGAAGCCTTTACTCGTCGACTACTCAGGACAGGATCGGCTTTGGGATTCGGATCAGGGGGTGGTGCTCACCTGTTATAGGTAATCATCAAGGTTGCATGACTGACGGTATAACGGCCCCCAGGGGATGAGTGATGCCTGGCCAAGGTGGGGGTTGGAATCGGGTGTTTTACGCCGAGCCAGCAACTAGCACACAGCCCTGTAAACAGATGCCACATACAAAGCAAGAACAGCGTGCCCGAGGCGAGAACTGAACCCAGGACAGCAACTGCCTGTCGTCCGTGAAACTACGCATGTTGAAACACACTTTCAATAAATTTACGACAAGAAAAAAATGAGGTCGGGCAAGGAAAGCTTTCTTCTTTTTTTTTTCTTTTTCAGTCGCTTGAAAGCAGGAGGTTGGATATTAAAAGGGGTCGGACACGTATTAAGGCTTTGAACCAAAATGAATGTGAGAAACTCGTGCCAAGTGTTCTTGAACAATAATAATAAAAAAAATCTGCGAGAGTTTGAAGAAAAGCGAACGCCGGAATACCCTACTCCCTCCTAACCCGGGGATCGGATCCGACTGTAAGCAGCTCGACAGTGAATGCGTACCCGACACCACAGCCAGCGGGTGATAATTGAAAGAGACCCTCCCCACCCAGCTATCCCCCACCCATCTAAAAAAAAGTTGGGTTGGGGAGGGGGATAAAGTCTGGAGGTTACGGAGGAAGCAAGCAGAGACCCTGGTGGCAGTATATCAATGGACGACGGTAAAGCATTGTTGTTGTGCAGCACAGGTATAAACACTTTTATATATATTCAAGGTTGCTGGTACAGGTATCGGGGTGGCTGTGGGTTGGGGGAATGAATAGCTGCAAATTGTGTTGCTAGTGATACGACACCAACACGGGGTTGTATACAGCGTTCATTAACCCAGTATGCGTGGCGGGTTCCAAGCTCTATCAGCCAGGAGGCCATGTCATTCATTGTTCAGAGTGACCTAGGTAGGTCAGGTAAACGAAAACAAACAGTGACAAAACGATTGGTTACAGCTGTCTGAACTATATAGTTTAAACTTGTGCAACTAGAAATATCCCGTGGTCTACCATGGGACAATAAGTCAGCGCTAAGCTGAATACAACTTGAAATTTTATTCAGTTTTAATGGCGATGGCACTGTCAGGAGGTTAAAAACGTGTTACGAGATTAATTTAATTATTTTCAAGAAAAACACTCGTAGACTGACCTAAAAGTTTGAATTTTAACTATTGACCTCACGACCCCTAAGCGAGGGCTTTAATCACGCGTCATCCAATCAGCGAGCTTCATTTTGTGACATCACGGAAGAATTGAGGTCATCGCCTCTTTCTGAATCTCATTTGAAAAAAAAAAACTGTGTTGTTTGGAGACCTGTTTCTTAAATATTCAAATCTTATAAGGAATTACACTCGTTTGAAAAAAAAATAACTTTGGACCTGGGCTAGGCTAGGTTTGTTTATATG
The DNA here is from genome assembly GCF_003073045.1 of Pomacea canaliculata. Lineage (NCBI taxonomy): Eukaryota > Metazoa > Mollusca > Gastropoda > Architaenioglossa > Ampullariidae > Pomacea > Pomacea canaliculata. Next base: position 21,764,929 of record NC_037598.1, read on the forward strand.
GCAAGAAGGTAGCACCTAGCCTCAGACAGGTTAATCTCACATGCCACAGTATCACACCTGATGATATTTGTATGACGCAAAGGGACAGGCTGGCGTCGCAAAGGGTACAAGGCACGCTTGAGAGGTAGGGTGGGGAGAGGGAGGGAGAGGGAGGGAGAGAAAGGGAGGGAGAGGGAGCGAGAGAGGGAGGGAGAGGGAGGGAGTTCGCTGGAGTAATAATAAGTAGCGCTCTCTTGCGCACGTTATACCGGATGTAAAAAAAAAGCAAAGGTGTACAGTTGATGCCAAACTCTTTTCTCTAAGAAAAAAGATATGTCAACAACGCTTCTTTTCTGCGTGGATTAGAAGACCTCGCTGCCGAGGAGTCCAGTTTCAGTAGGTCATTGTGCAACACGTCCCAGTCACACAGGATGACGGTGACCCGGCCTGCCCATGGCAGACTGGTGGAATCATTCACGAGTCCTTTCGACTACCCAACTGCCTCAAAAATAGCAGAGCTGGTGCAATAATTTTATAGCCTTTCTTTTCGATTTTTTTTTTCATTACCGCACTGGCAGTGATACAAAATTCTGATCATCCTCGTATTTCAAATTGGAAAAAGATTTTCTCCTGGTCAAACGATGGCTGACTAATATTTCAATAAGAAGATTGCTTCGTTTGGTTTGTACATCCACAAATATTTAACTCTTTCTTTCTTGTCTTATTTTTCATTTATTATTCATCTTTGCTGTACTACACTACTGACCTCGGCTAACTGAACTGTAAACTGAGTTGTTGTTAATAATAATAATAATAATAATAATAATAATAATAATAATAATAATAATAATAATAATAATAATAATAATAATTATTATTGTCATCATCATCATCATGCATTCTTCGTGTAGCTCAGCTGGAGTCCTTTGGATGTTATTGGACCTCTCATGGGTTAGCTCCCCTTGCTGTGACGCACGGAGTGTACCAACCGTTGTGATAAATTTTCCGTTTCTTTTTGACAATGGTTGCGCCAGTTCCCGCGCCATGTTTGAAAGGTGCTGGTGGGGATTCTCAGCTTCGGTTGACACTTTTTGTGCCACCTCTCAAATTCGTTTTTGCAGCTGTTGGTTTAATGTTCACCTGAAGCTCCAGGAAAGCTGACACTCCAGCTCCTGGGGTGAGAAGGTGTGAGTTTCCTAGTTGACAGTCTGGTGAAGGTTCTTCAAGAAATTGGAGACACATTTAAGCTTCCTTCCCGCCTAGAACACGGTAGGTTTGATACCTTGAATTTGTTGTCTCTAAAAGATGATCAAAGTAGTATTTGTGCGTCTATTGTGTTTGTTTTCTTGACCTATTCATGTATCCTCTAACCCTGATCTTCCTGTTTTCCAATTGTTTTGAACTTGTTTTTTCCGGTCTGATATTTTTGTCTTCCTCTACTGCTAATCGTCCTAACACAACTCTTCATTTCCTTTCAATGTGATCGTAAGTTTAATTTCAAATCTTCTCTTCCTCTGTTCTTGATTCTCCTGTCTTCTTTCACCGCCATGGTCCCGATTAAAGTTTTGAGCCTCCTGTCATTGCTACTTTCCTGTCTTTATCTGGTCTCAATCTGTCTTCTCTCTAACTTTGATTTCTAACTACTCTTGATTTCCATGTCTTCCTCTGGTCTCCCCTGTCTGTTTCCCTTAGTCCTGATCGTCCTGATTCTAGTCTTATTTTCCTGTCTTCATCTTTTTGTCTTCCAGCCTCGAGCAGTGAGTTTATTTATTTATTTTTTACTTCTCTTCTCTGACCACTAATTCTTGATATTTCCTCCTTTAACATTCTTTAATATTCATTTTCTTTTCTTGTCTTTCCACTTTACAATTGCTTTCCAAACGGATGATTTTGCGTTTAAGTCTCAATCGTTCTGACTCTTTATCTATCCTTTATCTTCCTGTCTTTCTCAAACGTGATTTTGCAGTCTTTCTGCTTTTGTTCTTCGGCCACTACCCCTGGTGTTCCTTCCTCCAACAGTCTTCAACATTCACAATGTTTTCCTTTCTTATTTTCCCAGTTCACAACGGCTGTCTTTTAATGGGATCTTTACGAACTCTGAACGTTTAGCACCTCTCTCCTCACCCACCTGAGATATTCGACACCTACACGTCTAGTCCGACTTTTTTGGACGTTGGAGCTGCACACCTGAACGAGATTGAAAAGAAAAGAAAAAACAAATAGTCCTACAAATAGAAGGTCAAGGGTGTTATCACTGTGTGAGGTGTTTGACGTCACGGCAGTTAGGGTTACATTACTACATTACATTATGTAATGCAACCCTGGACTTGAGGTTGCCTGACTTAATCCTTGGCCTCTGTTGGTATGAGTTTCTACTTAAGTTGTGTGTACTTTGTGAGAGCAAGTGATCTTCTGTTTGACCGATAACATAATACAATACAGATACAGGGGCCTACAGGACGAGCTGTCTATGTTTAAAATGACAGGTGGGTGGTCTAGGTATGTTTATTCATCGAGTTCTACTGTATATTTTAAGTCATGCTCCATCATAATAAGATCCCAGTCCTGTCATAGTATTACTTTCATTCCCACCCCAGCAGACAGAAGAAAACCGCAGAACAAAGAAGCAAAACCCTTTTTAAGATCGAGAAGAATACGAAAGAGGAGAAAAAGAAACGCAGGAGTAATGGAAAGAAAGAACGAACAAACGAACCGATGAATAAAAAGAAAAAAAAAAACCCAAACAAGGGCTACTGTGGTGCGCGCGCACTTCATGGCGACTCGAGACAGGTGGAGGGCCTATCGTCGCGCAATGAAAGCGCTCTTCTTGTCTGGAGGATCCTTGCGGAGACTTGAAGGCGATACAAGCGTGGTGTAATTGCTTGAACACGTGACGTTTGCTATCAGCCAAAGCAATAAAACTCAAAGCCGTGACGACGACATAATAGCTTCTGTTGACACCACCTCGGTCTGGTCACGTGACATTTCAAACATCGTGGGTTGCCTGCACGCGAAGAGACATATCCGTAGCAAATGTGTGTGTGTGTGTGTGAAAATATTGAAGATGTCGTCGTTAGTGAGTAGCACACGTACAAGATTTCATGTTATGAGTTCTTTTCCCATTTATGATATTTCCTCATTGTACTTGTTTCCTTGTACTTTCCCAATCCCTCCTCTGAACCAAAAGACTTTGCTTCTACCCGGCACCCTAGCAATACACCCGTGTTGTCTACCTGTCCAGATACCTCAGAGATATCTGTAGGCCAGAGTCACAAACACAAACACCACCTTCGTCTCGTTGACATGGAGCAGACGGTCACGCGCCAAATCTTAAAGACCCCCGCTTCCGTTTACTAACCGGCGACAAGACAGATGCATTAATATTCACACAAATTATAAACAGATCCATTAATATTCACACCAATTATAAACACAATCAGTGAAGGCAAATGGCGCAGACAAAAGTAACTTGAAAAAAATTATCTAACAAAAAGGTTAGACATAAAAGGAGTAGAAATCCAAGTATGGGATGAGTGGAGAGCCCCACGGCACTGAGCAGATAAGTGCTTCAGAACATCATTTACCACGACTTTTGACCGCAGTCGTATCAGTTTTGTTTGTGGGGTCATCTTCTCTTTGGGGTCAAAAACATGAGTTCAAAGTGGATAAAAAAAAAACCACGTGAAAACAATGGACGAATTAAGCGCTTACATTACTCAGGAGGTTCATCTTTATGTCGCAGTTAGAAATACAACGAACTTTTCAGTATTTGTGCTTTTGCTGTCGGTGGTGGTGGTGGTGGTGGTAGCGCTGTTCTTTCTGGTATTCGCATATTTCAAGGAAATTTTGTGTGTTCGTGTGTTTGTCTTTGCTTGCTTCTCTGTGTTTGAGAGAGAGATAAAAGCAGAGCCCTCCAAGAAAATGTTGCCATAGCCTGAAAGCCAATTTATTTTGTCCTGACCCTAGTATGATCAAGTGCAAAAGGTTACAAAGAGAAGGCTGCGATTCTTTATCTGATGACTCGGCAAACCTTAGTACAAGATATTATTTCCCCAAATGTCGGTGAATACCCTCTAGGGTTCGCAAAGGTACACCCTACCAAGACCATCATGCACAGAGAGAGGACAGACTCTTAACCTCATGTTTGTACACAGATACATCTAATTAACATATGATCCCAGCTTTCCCTATGTACAATCGTGACGTCTGTGTCATTGACCTCTTTCTTTTGTATTGTAATGTTTGTATGCGTTTATCTCCGAAACAAAAAAATATTTTCTCAGATTTTAGTAAAGAATATCTTGCACTCAATCATTAGAAACAAATACTTCTCACTAAGAGTTCTCACAAGCAGGGGGAGGGTTTTCATCAAGGTTTGGGAAATAATATCTTGCATTGTACTTTTACCTAGTCATTAGAAAAAATTAACACTCAGCTCGAGCTGTGGATCCTGACCACTCCAGTCTGTTGAAAGAAAGACTACTTACTCGACAACACAATAATCCTACGGTTACACTTCCATGTAAAAAACGTGAATGGGTTAAAGTTCTTGTTTCTTACAAGCATATTATTTTCAGAGAATGAATGGATGAAATTACGCTTATCGTAAACATTTTTTTTTTCTGAAAGAGGTTATTTGTTTAGCTCTCGAGGACATGTATACCTACTTTTATCGCCGACACCTGCTTGTCTTCGTCTGCCTTACAGGTAAAATAAAAATACCTCCTTCTCTCTGGGTTAGAGGCGTGTGCCGCCTCCCACTTCTCCCCACCACCGCCACCATTGCCCCCATCGCCACCATCGCCACCACCACCGCCACATTACCCCCACCGCCACCACCACCGCCGTCACCACCACCACACGCCTACATTATGCCTCCATGGCCATAGAAACCTGCTCTTCATTGACGGAGGCTCGTAAAATAAAGTTTTCAAAACTCCACCTAAACTCAGCTCAATGTCACCTTCAACTGCCTCAGGTCAGCAGCCGCACGCTCACCCATATCCTCCTCACGGATGTCTCACTCGCTCACTCTCTCTCTCGCTCTTCTCACTGTCACTCTCTCGCTCGCTGGCAACTGCAGTCCTGCCAGTGTCGTTGCCGGTTGAGCTCCAATAGCGTCAATAAAGTTATTCCTTTCGACACTTTTCACACACACACACACACACAGACACACACAGACACACACACACACACACACACATAAAATTCATACACATGCACGCACGCACCATTCTATTTTTATCAGGTGAAGAGTCGCTCAAATATTTCCTAGAAGTCGTGAGAAGAATATGTAACCAGGTACAACATCCTTGTTTGTAATTAAACATGAAGAGTGTACAGGAGTTTGAGTTCGTATAGTGTTTGATTACCGAGACCAAGGAGTAAATTATAGCCGAGACTACACGAGACGCCATTTTGGTAGCATCAGAGACTTACACCAAACCTATCAGCATGTTGTCACGTGTCAGGGACGTCTGGTATAACAAACTGACATCTTGTATGGAAATTCTTTCAATATACAATTAAAATATACGAAATACAATGTTTATTATGTCTGTTAATCTCTTTCTGTGCATCACAATGAGAACGAAATGGAAGTATTTACAGAATTTGAGAAAGTAGCATCTTTACTCAGTCATTTAAAAACAATTTTGCATCCTGCTGGACCTTTGTCCTCCCCTCTCCACGCTTTCTATGCCACAGCTCACCAATATTCGCACTCACAGTTTCTACACTGCATCAGTCGTCACAAGCGAACCGGAAGTTGCATATCAATAAAGAGCCAATCATAAAGCGTTTATTTTTGGTAACGTGATGTAAGAGCGAAACTGTTATTTTGCTGTTGACAGCTTTTCTCCAAGAATCCCAGAATGATAAACTGACTTTTGATGTGCCCACGTGAGCTGGTCATGAAAGAAACGGCGAGAAGGTTTTCTTTGTTGATTTGACGAAAGGGAATTTATAAAGACTTTCGAAAAGACAGCTTTTCAAATCCAAGAGGGGGGAAGAGAAAGAATGAGGGAAGAGAGAGAATGTATGTGTGTGTGTGTGAGAGAGAGAGGTGGTTGGGTGAGTACGGAAGAAGAAGCCGAGCGCTCCACACTCCAGTGAATCAAGGATAAGCCAGACAAACCCATGACAAACTATGTAAAACAAAAATAATTTATGAAATTCATGGCTCGTAATGCGTTACAGTTAATCTTTGGCGGTTTGTGACGAGGGTGCAAGACAGGGAGGGATTTTTACAGAGCAAACATTGCACGCAATCAAAAAAAATTACTGAAGCGTATAGGAAACATTAGAAGAGAAACAACCTTGATCCAGTTGGCGGTTTTTTTTTCTGATTCAGAACGAGGCGCCCAAAGCCACCGACTAATGAACAAAAGACAGGCTTGGCGGGAAGACAACGGGCGCATCCAGGCGCCAACAAATACTAGCGGCCATTGCCGTTACCTCGCAACCCAGTAATGATGCTGACAAGATGGCGAGAAAGATTAGTTCCGTCACGAACACCTCAACCACCGCCAGACTACGAACCTGTGTCGTCAGACTACACCACAGCCCCGCTCAACGTGTCACCGGCTCTCGCGTGTCATCCACACCACCTCGGCGACTCTGTGGTTTCTTGGCCTGCAAGTCCCACTGCCGACCTGACGAACTAGATTAAAAAAAAAAAAAGTGGGATTGGGGGGAATCACAAAGAAGGACTTTTTAAATTTATGATGAGTCGTGAATGTGGCGGAGAGAAGATCCAAGACACAATCTTGGGTAGAGCAGTAGAAAAAATTTTATTGGCCAATTAAAAAGTAAAAGTCGACCTTGTTGTGGAGGAGGCGTCAGCAATCACACTTTTTTTTCTTGTGAGGTCGGTGCCCATCACCGCTACCGGTCACTGCATTTACCTTTCCGCAGCCCGTAATGGAGTCAGGTATCCATTTCGGACAGGTGAGTCGACTAAAAGTTCATGCGCGACGCGGGTATCGAACCTGCGCATATTCGAGTTCCGCTCTATCCGCACTTAACAAGTCGATAACCCTGCATGTAAAGGGACGGGGTAGACAGCGTATAAACAAAAAGGTCGGGTAGAAGTGGAGAGTGTAAAGCAATAAAAGCGAAGAGCTAGAGATTGAGGGGGATTGTGGGAGATAAGCAGAGTAAGGAGATTGAGTACAGTCGACCGCCACTCGAGTTGTATTAAAGGCCAAGTAAAAGCTCGGTCACAGCTAAAAGCTCGTTTACTGCAGCAAGATTCGCGCCTGTCAACAAGACCCTTCCATCCATCCAGCATACAGTCCCCCGCTGCTTTCATGGGTGGGTGTCTACCCTTTGGCCACGAGTCAGTCGCGTGCGACTTACTTCAACACACGACAAGCAAGTTTTCACCACGCGAAAGATTCTAAAGAAAAAAAAAAACCTGTTTACTTTCCCTCATTCGCCTCTACTCCCCCCTTTTTTACACAGTTAAAAAAATATTTCCCCTACCCAGTTGTGATTTTTAAAAAATGTAAACTGCGCATGTTACCACCGAACATTTGCAGAAAAATTTGTGGAGCAGAAAGAGGTCAGGTCAGGTTACAGGCATCCCGCCCACCCTCTACCCACCACCACCACAACCATAACGGCTGTGCTCGTCTGCAAGATCTTGGGACCCTCCGCTTGATTTGTCACACATCAGCGAGTAGAGGAGTGGGTGGGTAGGTTGGGTCGTTTGAACTTGCCGCGCTCGCGCGTCCGTTGATGCCACCTGGTGGCGGTTACAACAGGCGCCTCCAACGAGTAGCATGCGAAAACCATCAAGGACCATTTTCATTTGTTGTCAGATAATTAGTGCCACCTAGTGCATCCTGGTACGTGCCTGTCGGGTCGTCCTCGAGCTGTTTACGCCGCCAGGCGTGGACCCGACATGGCCTCCACTTCTCACTTCTCATTGAAATTCAAAACCTGCCTGCCGTTGCAGATGCAGCCAATGAGGTTAAAGATGATTCGGTGCGGTGAGGCGATCTCCGACTTCTGTTGGACGGCGGCTAGTTCTTGATAAATACCAGATGGATTGATAGAATAAACTTATTTTTCATCTCAGAATAAATAAACTGCTTAGTTCCTCTTGAAAGTAAAGTTTTTTTTTTTTTGAGGAATAGACATCAGCATGGCCACATTGTTCTCCCTGTTCTTGTTCTTCTTGTTTTTGTTTATTTCCTATTTATATTGTTCTTGTTTTGAAGTTGATCTTATTCTTTTTGCCCTGTTTGTTGTGAATGTCCTTGATCTTTGCTCTTCTCCTTGATGCTCTTTTGTGTTTGGTCGCTTTCTTGTTTTTTCCTCGTTTTTGTTTTGTTTTTGTTCTTATTTTTTTCTGTTGTCTTCAATATCCTTGTTCTTTACTCGTTCTTTTTTGTCCTTGATGTTCTTTGTATTTTGTTTTCTTTTCCTTGTTTTTGTTATTTGTGTTCTTTCTTTATCGCTTCGGCTTTCTCTAGTTCTTTGTGCTCTTGCTCTTTTTGTTCATGCTCTTCTTGGGTTTCAAGATCTTGTTCTGGAAGTTCTTGTTCTTCTTCTTTTGTTCTTTGTGTTCTTTACCTTCTTGGTTTTCTACTTCTTCCTATTTTTCTAGCTCTGTTTGTTGTCCTTATTCCTTTTTACTTTCTTTTGATGTTTAATATTCAACTTTAAATCAATGAATGTAATGCAGAAAAAAATCATTTCATTGACATCAACAGGAAAGTTACTAGACTGTGTCAGCTTGTTGCTGACATAATGATGTGTACCAACAACAGGTCTTAAATCATATTTTATCATCCTTCCGTGCTCTCCTTGTTCTGGTCTTCTTCTTCTTCTTCGTGTCCTTGCTATTTTTCGTCTTTTGCTGCTGTTGTAACAACCATCTCCAGCAAACAGTCACCATCCGAGTCACTAACACCCGAGTAAGGAGAATCATGAGAAGTCGCAGGCCTGGGTAGAACTGCGGAAATCAAGGGTGAGTGTATCGCGACATAAGTAGGAAGGGGTGTTTATACCCACCCACCCAATGTACCTATCTTACCTCTACTTTCTAACTAGAGCCCCAGGGATCATGTTGTTCTTGGGGTGCACGGAGTTAGCTTGTACTCCAGGGTACTCGTGTGGTTACGTCACCCGATCCCTTCTCGCCAATCAAAACGGAAACGATTCTGCAAGGAAAACCTGTCCAAAAAGGAAGAAGACCTACACAGCTGGCTGAGGTCACGTGATCGAGGGCTGCACGTCACCGATTCCGTGGTCAGAGAAAGGGAAATAACCGCAGGATGGACAGATTCTTTGACGAACGGTCAGCACAGAAAACCTATCGTCTGGACAGAAACATCGTCCACCCGGCAACACTTCAAGTGCCGGTCACCTGTTGACCAGTAGAGCTTGATCCCCCTCTACACGCCCCACCCCGATTTCTCTATCTTTCATATCAGCATCTTCTTGGTGGTGCAATGTGTAATACGGTGAGTTTAGCTCATGCGCGCACTTACACGGGTGTATCCATGCGTAAAACACGGTCACACACACACACAGTCGCGCGCAGCAGCAAGGGATTAAGTCTACGCACTCACGTAATCATAAATACACACACATATACATACACACGCACGCACGCGAGCACACACACACACATGACTGTAGATACACGGGTAGGCATATACACAATTTTTGCATATGTTCCGCGCCAACGGACAAGTACCCACAGAGGTCCACCCGCACTTTAGAAGACACATTGAGCTACTAACTCGCGCACACATACTCCAACACGCAACGCATCTCTAACACATGCACGAGCACACAAACACACACACTGTATGGTACTAACTCAAAGCCCTCGCCCACACACACGGAAGCACTCACGCACATAAAACATAGAGAAACGCACTGCACACCCGTACAAATTCTACACACGTATACCTGTACAAATACAAATAATTCACGCACGAAAATGACACGCACCCGTACCCACAGCCCACCCTCCCAAACCATTTTCCGATCCACACTCGCTTACTCACCTGTCGGCGACGTCCGCCTCTCCCCACGCACCGGCAGTGCGACAGACGCACCTGTAACTGTCGCCGCTGTGCTCTGCCCGCAGACAAGGCCGGAGGATCAACAACACTCCCCACCTGCAGCAACAGCAGACAGCTAGCAATCACCAGCAAGATTGCAGACCTCATCACTGGATGTGGTGGCGAGGGCGACAAGCGGATACGGTGGCACTGATCCACACTCAAGTGTTCACGACAGTCAGCGAGCAGGTGCCGAAAGCTCGGCGCTACAATCGTTTATAAATGCGTCCACCCCCTCCCACCCCGCCATCTCCCACCCAACCCACCCACCTCCACGCACGCCACACAACCACTACCATCACCCTTTCGGGATTTCCATTCACCCGCTAGTTTTATTATTAATTCACCCTCTTTTCAGCTCGCACCCGTTTTCTTTGCACTTTCCTCAAACGAGGTAAAAGGATATTTTGAAGGAAAAGGAAGGCGATAACGCTGCGATGCGACAGCGCCACCTTGCAGCTGAGTGTAGGGGAGGTGATTTGTGGCGGCCTCGAGAGGGGTCGGGGCAGCCCCTATCTGCTGCATTGTTGACGGGTTGTGTGCTGCGGGAAGTAGTTCCTTTTAAAAGATTTGAGTCAGGTAGGTGCAGGTAGTGCTTGTGCGCATGCCTCCAAGCTTCTGTTAATGTTTTGGCGGAATTAAGACTGGATTAAGAAAAGTCACACTCACCCTGCCAGACAAGGCAGAGGCAATTAATTGTGTGCTAGTTGTGGTCTAGAAGGGGTTAACCTTGTGACCACAATAATGACAATGTCTGTGTCACCAAACACAACCACGGGTGTAGAAAGAGTTTGCGCAGAATATGAGTTTCTTCCTTTTTTTTTTTGTACATTTAAGTGGCCATATCTTTTAGAGAGTGGATAGTCTTACGAACCCTTTTTATGTATATGTTAAAATAAAACGCGGGCTTGTGCATTCAATTTCAGATTATTTACCCGACAAACAGTTTTCCGGAAAGTAGCTAAGGATAATGCAACTCCTCAATGACACCAACCACACAATTTGAGACAACAAAATCTCTGAACATTTTCAAAGGCTGTCATTTTTGCAAGCTATGGTTGCCTGGTGTGTTTTTGAAAACAATTAGTCTGTCCACAAAATGGTGTAAAACAAAGAAGGTGTTTCCCTATCAGTTACAGTCATCGATGACAAACGAAGATGCAACAAAAGCGTTAACAAAAGGGAGATCAGCTATTAACATTCTTCTCAAAGTTGAAAAAGTGGTATGGAGTCTGGATGATATACTTTGTTGTTTGGTTCTGAAATCAGAGATCTGGCCAGCTACAGTTTGGTAAGGTTTATCTTTGGGATACAAATGAAGGATTTGGAGAAACACTCCACACCAAGTGATTCCCAAAAAAAAAAAAAAAAAAAAAAAATACGGATGTGACCGGAAACTGCTGCAGCTTACGGGAAAACAAGACACCCAGAGGAAGAATCATTCGAGTAGGAAAAAAACCAACTGAAACCCCCCAAACACAAAACAAAACAAAAACCAAAAAAAAACCCAACCAAACAAACAAACAAACAAACAAACAAACAAACAAACAAACAAACAAACAAACAAACAAACACTGCACTACCTGTGATGCAGGCCAATAATTATTCGTGTCCAGGAACCTCGGGCATCATTCTTTTTCTTCCGCAAAGTTATCTGAATAGAATAATATTTAAACAATCTCTTAAACCTTTAATATTTATAAACAATCTTTTAAATGTTTAATATTTATGGTGACCAAAAAAATATTTTCCAAAGACATTTCGGTAACAACCTATAAAAGAGAAGGAGAGAACTGAACTGCACTTTATTGTTTGGCACAAAGGAGTAAGGGTCGAAAACAGCGAAGTACGAATGCCACATATATATAAATAATAAATCACAACATAAAATGTTGCTTTCCGTGCAGCATAAAATAACTGAAGAGGGCGGAAGATACCTGCACCGTGTGACCTGCTTTAACCTTTCCTTTTGTGTCCGACACCACCTCAGGGTGGAACTAAACTATCATGTCAGAAAATTGGTTTTCTCAACTACATTCGAGAGTTGAAAATCCCACGAAATTAAAAGTCTTCATTGTCAGACAGGTGACAGGCCTGCCCGCTACCTTCGTTAGCTGTAAACGATCGCACGTGATGAGGCTTTTAACGATGCACGTGTCCGTTACATTACTGATCAGCATCCGGGCACTCGCGCAGACACAAAGCCTGACAATGAGAAATGACGGAGAGGCCACTTATTCTCGAGGTGAATTAACTCTGGTGGTAGCTAATACATGCATAATGCAGCAGTCTCGTGTTCATGCACGTGTCGAGAGCAGAGATCTCCACATCAAGCGCTCTTTTGTTCGAAGCTGAATATTCCACAGGGACGGCGGCACAGTTTCGGATTGAAAAAAAAGTAGTCCGCGGATGAACTGCGCGCATGGCAGTTTCGATATGTCATCCACAGGCCTACTTCTTCCCTCGATCCTGTCTCCGATAAGCTGTGCTCCTTCCCGCTTCTCTACCTTTTCCTCCAGTGTTATCGTAGACAGTTTCTGTATCCATCCGCCAGGTAACTGAAGCTGCGGCTCTGCTCGCTGCGGTCTCAGTCACGTGACCACATCTGCCAGAGGACTAGAATGTTTCTGGTTTCCACACGTCACGTGTCAGCGGCAGAAAAGAATGAAACATGACCGATCTTTGTTGTTTTCTGTTGTTCGTTTAATCCCGCACTTTTAGCCCCCTCTGTGTGTGTGTGGTTTTTATTTTCTTCCTACCTTCGTACAATCACCTGAACTAAAGTCCAACGAGTGATCTGTCGTCTGAAGTTCTAGCTGCTTTGAAAAAAAAAAAGGTGGTGAACGCAGCTCATTAAGCTTGCATTCATATCGACATATGGTAGTCCATGTTGGTTTCGGGTACATTGTTCTCGTTTTTCGAACGTCTGAAGTGAGCACCAGTTGACTCAAGGTATCATGGACATCGTCGCTCAGAGTGAAGACCTCAGGTATGGATGTGCACGTGCTGATTACCACCTTCTGTTGTTCAAAGGGACAGAATATTGGGTGGCACTCGTCGTCCCCAGCTCGGCGATAACTTTAAGCAAGTGCTAACGAGAAACGCACTTGAATTCTTTGAATATATTGTAATTCAAGAATTGAAGGGAAAGGTAGAGGGGTGAGATATTTGAAACAGAAGAAAAATGGTGACCAAAACAAGAAAAACAATCACAAATTACAACATCAAACTATATTTTTAGGTTGTTGCTCTTCCTCCCTCTCTTAGTCTTTTTCGTTCCGTTGTCCAAAACAAAACAATTAGTACACGTGGGCTTTAAAAAGATTACTAAACGCAATTGTAACAAACAAACAAACAAACAAACAACAGACTTTTATTATCGTAACAAACAAATAACAGATGTCCATTCTGTTAACTTTCCAGAAACTTTGAGCTTACGTTCATGATTGACTCTTTGTAAGTCTTTTAGTTCATTCGAGGCTTGAACATTACAGTTCTCAACTTTTTTTTTAAGTTCGATACCTCATTGTTGTCTAAATAACAACAATAATTGGCTGGCTGCCCAGGCAACGATTCTTTGTCTTTGACTCAGGGTGATTTTTATAGTGCAGTCAAAATGTGAAAAGCAAACATCCAGGTTTTAAAATGTGAAAACAATGAAATGTACAGCTATCATCAACAATTATCCACTCAGCTCTGAAGCTACAGGTGTGAGCGCATGAGTGATATGGGTTGGATGGGGGTTGGCGGGGGTGAGGTTGGGGGGGGGGGTTACCTTCTGCATGGCAGACCATAAAACTGGACAGGTGTCAGCCTCAGAGCCCGTCCTCTCTCACCCGACAGACGACGCCAGCATTGGCTGCACCACTGACACAGATAAAACTTTTTCCTCGCCTCGACCGTGTAACAGCCGGTCGGATGAGAATCCACAAGCAGGTGCTGGAGAGGGAAGTGTACGGCTGAGTGACGGGGGCAAGGGGGGTCAGAAGTAATGAAAAAAAAAAACCCCATTATATTTATGTACCGGATTTAAACTCTGAGTTAAAATAGAGAATGTTGACAACAGATTCCGCGCTGACCCGCATCCAGTTGTCTCCCATTGTGCGCAAGTTGAACGGTTGTGAGGCGGGTGGGTGGGCGGGTAGGAGTCATTAGATGCAAAAGACAAGCGAGTGGGTGGGTGGGTGGACGGCAGATGAATGAAACCGAAAGAGATGAGCGGAAATGTGAGGATGAGAGGTGGAAGGGATTGAGGTTGTGGTGGGGAAGGGGAGGGTGCGGGTCGCGAGCGGGTTGGGGGTAGTATGGAGGGACAAAAGACAAAGGGAGTGAAAAGTGAGCGACAGCATCTTCCCCATAAAGCTGGCGACGTGATCTCACCTAGCGCCAGGTGCCGGAAGCACCTTGCATCGCACCGCTAGGCTCTGTTCTGTTGGATGGTGGGGGCCTTGGGGAGGAGAGGGAGGGAAGTAAAACATCATGTTATGTCAATCCACATTAAGATTGATTAGAAATACTTTCCTATCAACGTCGACATTGTCATTAGCATTAGAAATCATTTTGGCTCCATCGTTTTTGTTTATGTTCTTAAGATGTTGTTTTTCCTTTTTGTCCAAGTTCTTGGGTTTACTTTTGGTATTTTTGTATTAGTGGTTTTTTTTAAGTTATTAATGTTTTTGTTCCTTTTTTGTTGTTGATATTTTGCTGTTCTTAATGTTGCTGTTGTTTTTCTTGAATTTTTGTTTTTTGTTGTTGTTGTTAGTTTTGAATTTGTAGTTTTTTTCTTGGTTCTCTTTGTTGATGCTACTGTTTTTCTTGATGTTCTCCTTCTTTTGTTGCATTCAATTTTTCTATTTTTCTATTGTTTTAAGGATGTTCTTTTGTGCTTGTGCATCTTGGGACAGACCATCTGACACATTGCCTTTAAAGTAACAAATGAGTCAAGAGTTCTGCTAGGGCTGAGCAGTGAGCACAGATGGTCAGGTGTTGAAGGAATAATATTTCTTCTTACACAGGTGAGCAGCGAGCAAACAACATAAGTCCACTGATTGTTAAACTAACCCTTTCTCCTTGTTCCTCTTACTGAAGAAAATCAGCCAGAGTTTAATTTGCATCATTTGGTTATAATTCCTCTCGCACGAATTCCTTGTGGAAAGTGTAAAGGGATGTGTAGGAGAGCAACTATAACTTGTAAAATGAGAAAAAAACCCCAAGCAAATAAACAAAACAAAAAACAACACCACAAAAAAAAAAAAGAAAACAAGAATGAAATCAAGATTCAGTTTTAGCTTTCTTCACTATCTCGGCTAATGATTAAACACAAATTCTTCCAAATATGTCTCCAAGAAAACAATTCTCCTGAGAATTTTGAATATACAAAAACTGAGTGAAGTCATTCGCAGGGTCGTTAATTCTCCGCCTTAAGGCGGATTTCTGCCATTGGAAAAAAAAAAATTCCGCCCGAGGGGAAAGATTGTGTTTTTTAAGGGGGTGTTAACAGCCGGGTGTGTGAACATTTTGAAGCCCTACAGACCGAAAAGCTAGGGTGTTTCGCAACCCCCACCCATCCTCAGAGGAGATAAAAAGACAATGAAATGAAGGCTGAGACCTGAGGGAGTTGACACGGGTCAGAGAGTTTGCTGAAAGGGTTGGGATAAGGTGGGAAGGAGATGAAAGGCGGGGTGGTTGTGGCTGTCCTGGGTTCTCCAAAATCAATGTGATGAAGTTTCATAATGAAATGATTGATCAAAATGAATGTAATGAAGTTTAATAATGAGCCAATTAATTCAAATTAAAGTAATGGCGCTCAATAATGTTTTGGTGAACATAATCACAGGTACTTTGATATGTAAAAGAAAAGCGGACAGTCTCTACAATTTACAGAAACACAACAGAGACTGAAATATATCACCTGCCCGTCAGAGCCCCTAAAAGTTAAAGCCTTTCAAAGTGAATTTTCAAAGTGGTTTGTATGGTTAATCACAGTGAAGTGGAATGAGACCGTATCCAAAATTACCAGACCGGAAAATTCAGCTTTAGATACTAATTAAGACTGCTGGTGGAGATTGGTAGGAAGGAAGGATGTTGCCATTTCCGTATTCAGAAGAATAATCTGTCTTTATGATTAATTTAATGTAGACAATATTTTGAATAATGATAATCTCACATCCGTTGTTTTGTTGCCTACATTGGTAAGTACCAGGATCTCTGGTCAGAAATTCATACTCATTATAAGATTGATTTGTTTGTTTGTTTGTTTGTATGATTCTGTGTGCTGTTTGTGACTGATGGGCCTTGAACCTGTTCGGATTGTCTAATTTTTTTTACTGGTTTTCACTGTCTTACAGTACCTATCGTCAAAAAAATCTCATACAGAGTCTTATGTGACAAAACTTTGTACAAGCTTTTCCAAAAAAAGACAATTACAGGCGGGCACGCTTGTGAGCACACACACAAGCAATGCACATAAACATTCATGCTAACATATTTCATCACATCACTATGGGTGAAACGATGAGGCATTGTGAGAAAGAGGGTCTCCCATAATCATTGTTGTACGTGGATCGCCGAGTTCATAAAAACCACTTTTATGATGCCCACCTTGCGCACCTGTGAAATATTGTTGCCATTTTCCATCTGAACCAATCAGGGATCAGCACAGCAGCCTTCTGTGATTTTTGCCAGCGAGGAAGTTATCTCTCTCTCCCAGCACCAGCCCTCATTCTCTCATCTTGATGCCTTTAACTTCCCCTGACAAATCGGACACCCGTGGAGTCAGAGGGTTTTTCATCTCACCGAACCAGCGACCCACTGACAAAAGTGCAGGTGCACGACCACGGGAGACCTCATATAATCTTGATTCCTTGATATTACTCGTCTTACGAATGAGATATGTGTATTGCTCGTCAGATGTGAACATGGGTTTTATCATCATTTCTTAACCAAACGCCATGAGTTCTCCCTTCAGGGGTAGATAAGCTCACAGACCAGATTATAGAAGTCTATGGATAGGCTTGTCTTTCTGTCTATTATGATAAACAAGTTACAGCTGTCAGTCTATTATGATAAACAAGTTACAGCTGTCAGTCTATTATGATAAACAAGTTACAGCTGTCAGTCTGTCTATTATGAACTACGGAAGATCAGCGCCATCCTCACATTCTGTCTACCAACACTCTTGTCTGTGTGTTTGTTTTATCCTGACTTGATTACTGCAACTCCTTGCTTGCTAACTAACCTGAATACCTTCTTCACAAACTCCAGAAAGTACAGAACTCTGCTGCACGCCTGGTGCTTAGAGCTTGGAAACTGGACCACGCCCCCTTCTCCTTTGTTGTCTACACTGGCTTCCCATCCGTTCTGGCATCCAGTACAAACTGTCCGTGCTGTGTTTTAACTTTTTGCTGGCACCTGCCCTGATTATTTCTCTGAACTGCTCTTCCCTTACATCCCAGCTAGACAACTTCACTCCTTGTCCGATGATTGTCTCCTTACTCTTCTGTCATCAAAACAACAACATATGGCCACAGGATTTTTGGTTATTGTGCAGCAAAACAATGAAACTCTCTCCCTTTCCATACCCGCCACCTACCCACTATTGAATCCTTTCAATGTGCACTGAAAACACACCTCTTCTCTAACAACATTTCCCATAATGCTAGTCTTTTTGACACCCTACCTTTTGCAATATCATGTTACTCTCAGTTCTTGTTCTTATTTGGTTCCTCTTTGTGTTTTCTGTATTTGATTTTATTCTTTGTTTAGTACGTTGTTTAGTTTTTTATAGCTCATATGTTATTTTTTTGTTTTCCTGTGCCTCATACGCTGTCCATGTTTTGTTCTTATTCTTAAGCACCAAGAGATTGCTCCTTAGGAGTGTAAGTATGCGCTTTACAAATTTTGCATTTATTATTATTATTTGATCATAATTATATGTAGACAAATATTTAACAAAACCAGAAAAAAAGAACACTTAAAAATTTCAACCTCCACATCACCTTTATTACCCACAAATGTCTAAAATTTTAAGCAGCTGATTCTAAAATATCAATCTGCTACAAATATTTTCATACTTTTATGAGAACTAAAATATCTCATTAAACCTTTGAAAAGCTGTGACTTACTTGTGCATAAATTTAACATGAGCATTAAGACAAGCACTTTTTTTTGCAAACTGTCAAAATAAAAAATAAAAACTTTTGAAAGTAAAAGCTGGACATACAAAGTTAATAAAGAACCTGCTATACTCGCTTGTTGTGGAACTTATAAAATCAAAACAAAAAAGTTATTTATTTGTCCTACTTGTCCAGATGCATAATGTTTACATCTGCACTGGCAATGTCAAAATAATGCACACAGGCAATGACCTGTTTATTTTGAACCATTAATTATTAACTAAATTAGTAGTGATAAATTTATACTAAATATCAAAACCATGTGAATTTAATTTTACTTGGTCACCAGGTAAAACAATGAAAAAGGATCTTTGTTGGTAAATAAATAATACATACATGTATATAAATTCCACAAATAATCTCAAGAATGAAAAAAATGTAAAATATCCCATTTTTGAGTCAAAGCATGTTCTGATAATTGTTGTTGCAGCCCTATACTCCTTGAGGAATAAACTAAACTAAAACTATATTGTGGTAATATTCACAGTATGATATTCAAATGCATTTACACCACCAAGAAAATAGGTGATG
Organism: Pomacea canaliculata; assembly: GCF_003073045.1. Lineage (NCBI taxonomy): Eukaryota > Metazoa > Mollusca > Gastropoda > Architaenioglossa > Ampullariidae > Pomacea > Pomacea canaliculata. The sequence goes on from NC_037598.1 coordinate 21,783,695, forward strand.
AGCGTGACTTTCATCACATAATAATTACACAAAGAAATACAACTATATTTAAAAGGAATAAAAGCTGTAAAGAAAAAGGAAAATTATGGCTATTTATGATCAACCAAAGAGGAAATTCTTATGATGAAAAAGCATTATTTTCAGCAGCTTGGTTTCTTTAGATTCTTATTTTAAAATTTCAGCAGAACTTCATTCAAAGACAGTCCATGAATTGTGAAGCCTTATAAAGCCTTATAAATCATATCAAGACATTTGAAAATAATTTACAAAACTTTGCTGATAGACATTCGTGTCTCAGAGATGTCTTCCTGGCATGGATAACACAATAAAAACAGCATCTAAGACATAAAGTTATACTAGAAACAGCAGCCCATATCCAAATAATAGTAAAAGAGAAACTAAATGCCTTTTTCAAGATCATAATGACCTCAATTATGTCAATGGATCAGCAAAATACAGACTCTCGTCACTTAACGACCAACTTCTGTCACTACACATTATACATGTTTTCTGTGACCAACGTTCTTCTGCAGTTGACAGCTCCTGTTGGTCAGAAAGAAGTCACTATTATGATCAATTGCTAAACAAGTAAGTCACTAAGTGAGGTATATATGTTTTAATTATTGCGGAGAACAGGGTATTCCCACACCCAATTTTTTTCAATCAATGCTTCTTTGGCACAGCGCCCTTGAAAAGGAATGTGAATAGTTTATATGAGAAAGTGAAGTGCAACATTTCTATCATGAAAATGTAGACATTAAAAAGGATAGAGAAAAAAAGGTGACAGGAACAAGAACTATTTTATGCAAATTTATCAAAAAGTGAATCTCCTTTCTTTTAATAACTACTTGGCACATTTCAGTTATGCGATGTGAAAGTTATATCTGTGCTTCACAGCAGTGATAACAGATGAAGACAATTTGGACTTGCAATTTGTACTAGTCATGCAAATTAAAGTTATTTATTAGTAATGTAGCTTGAAAATAATGAATAAAATAATGGAACAGTTTTTTTATAATATTATGTACAATTGTTTTTAGGTTTTACATAATTGTCATATATCTCGAACAACCAATCTTCCACTCAGTGTATAAATAATAAGTTAACATGGTAGCATTTGGTAAAAATGCAAGCCGATTAGCTTCGTTTTCAGAAAAAAATGTCCACTTCAGGTCACCACATTTTGGCCATTTATTAAAAAAATATTAGCAGAATAACTGTCACAAAAACATAATTTTAAATGAATTGGATGTACTTACCTTCGGGCAATAGCATGTTTTGTTTTATAAAATTCACATCAGCTTAGCTGAAACTGTTTTTCAAAAATATATTTAAGGTAGTGCATGAAAACTTGGTATATAAGTAACAGATATTGTCCAATCATTAATTCATCTGAACATGAAGAGAATTAAGATTATCCAGAGAGAGGGGAGCACAAGATAGTAATTTTGATGACTTTTCTACACCAAACTGTCAGAAAAACATGTGGAACATCACCCTGCGTGGACACGTTTCTCTTCACAAAATTTGAAAAAGGCCAGATATCTTGTCATTAAGCCGGGGTCAGTAATTTGCAGAAACAAAATTTCAGCTTTTAAATTCAGCATTTACTTCCCTTATAGGATTAACCATGCATGAAAAGGAAAAAATAAAACCTGTCTGTCGTGTGCATCAGCTGCAGCAAGTCAGTGTGTCTGCGTTATGTTTTTTTTTAAAAAAAGAAAAGCTGTTTTTGTCAATGATAAATTTCACATTCATTGTTTATACCCTCTTTTCTCTACAAAGGATGTCAGTTTTTTTTGTTTTTTTTTGTCTTTGATGTTTACTCATCAAAGGATAAAAACAGCAAATCCAATGAACGGTAATAATATTGGGTTCAAGTTTCATTGGAGTTAATTCCTCCACTGACCTTACACACAGCAGAAATGAAGGGTGCACTCTGTGCAGCTACTATGTTAAAAATAAATAAAGTCTTGTCTTCAGGTCTTTTTAGAATCCAGCACTACTTTAAAATCTCTTACCTGTGCACTCACACTGAAACCATGCAGTGCAAAAACACACACTGCACACAAATGTTTCCCAATACACTTAATCTTTCTCAGAAAAAAATCGCACGGTCAATCACAGCACTCGTTATAGAATCATGTCGCAACAGAAAGTGTATGTTGTTTGAGAAATTTAAGACATCATTGAAACATCTCATCACAAATCAAGTATATCATGCCAGCATCACATGCAGGCCACTATTTTTGCTGCAGATGCTACCTGCTAACTTGGACTACTGGGGCTTTCTGTAATCAGGTCCTTTTGCAGGAACTTTTTGTCAATGGTAATCTTGGCACAGCTGTCCAGGAGGCGAGGTGTTGGCACTCGGTCAGAGATGGTCATGGCTACATTACTGCGAGTATCATATTTTATCATTGCATCACACAGGGCTCGACTGGGTCCAGGACCCACCTTCTGTCCCCCAAGAACGTAGAGAATGCCACGGCGGTGAACAAGACCAAAGTGTACTCGGTCAAAGTTCTTTATCTGACCCACAATTTTTGTGGTGTTGTCATCGGGTGAATGTTTTATCACCTAATATGGAAAGATGAAAATTCCAGATCTCAAAAATAAATTATGAATTCATATGATACCATAATATGAGAAATAAATGTAAGCAAAATTTTAAAAGATTTGTTTTATAAGTGGCAGTAGAAATTTTAATTAATCTTTGCAGACAAGATATTAACTCTCTTTTTTTTCAATGTCAAGGCATACTAGTAATCAGGCTGTTTATTTACATTTAAATGTTCAGTCAGGTCATATATCAGTCTAATATCATCCCCAAGATATCTTCCACGAATAAAACTGGACTGATCTTCATGGATCAGAGATACTAAAACTTTTTTCATTCTACTTGCAATGCATGCTGCACCAATCTTATACATCACATTTAAGAGAAACGATCTAAAAATTTAAAGGGCCTAGCGATTTTCAAAAGAAAACCGTAAAAAACCTCCACAGTAAATCCATTGCTTCTTGGGCTTTTACCATTAGACATACTTTTCACATTTCACAACCTGACCTGGTTTTTCTAAAGTGATAGTTCTTTATGGTTCAGGTTCAGTAAGTTTTGGTATATCTTCAATGGATGTCAATATTGTTGGTCTTGAACTGTATACCTTCCATTCTCTTTTCCCTTTTGCTAATAAGTTCATTTTTGTTCCTTTCAATATTTCAAGTTCATTAATTTTCTCTTCATTCGACCTTTCTTTGACTTCCAGCTATGTAATTATTTTTTCTAATATTTTTTCCTTTTCCTTATTTTTTTTCTTTTTCTCACTTGCATAAGCCATTGATTTTATTCTGATTTTCATTAACATAGTGTCTAGAAAGGTCTAACTGGATACTACAAACTGTAATTCCAGCAGAAGAATATTTTCTTAATTATTCCTTTCATATGGAAGGGCTGAGTACTCTTCTACAACTTCTCTAATATGGTATTAACTCTCATTTGATCAACATATTACAGCAGACTATGACAGAAATTACAATTTATTACTGCTTAAAAAAAATTCTTCCTCATTAGGTTTTTCCCACATTGGAAAAAATATCAAGTATATTAAAGGTGCTAATCTTTAAAATGACTCAAAAAGGCTGCTTAAATTCATTCTGTAATACAGCTTTGTGATGCTGCCACGTCCTGTATTTCCTTGCTTTGCTTTCATTATGTTTATTACCAGACAATCAGTTTCACAAGATGAAACAGAAAAAGCTAAAAGTTTATAAAGTTGTTGTTTTGAAAAAAAAGGCTTATGCAAAAAGAAACAGGATTTCCAGACCTTTCCATCAAATAGTATGAGGAAGCAGTTGTTATCACACATCACAGCACGTGAGAGTTTGCAGTTAACTGGAAGTGATGCCATGACAGTGACAGTGCGCAAACCGGTGTCATAGCACTGAATGACGCATGAGTCTGTACGATCCATCCTCTCACCCCCATAGATGAAGATGCGATCGCCCAGAGCTGTAGCAGAGACAGAACTGACTGGCTGCATAAGCTGGACAGCCTCAACCCACTCTCCTGCACAAATGTGAAAGAAACTTGAATTTGTATTTCTCTAGCATCCTTTCTACAAATACAAAATAATCCACTTAAAAGCAAGCATCTAATGCAGCTAACTCTTGTAAAGCTAAGAACATTTACTCCATCTGAAAATGGCAGCACGTTAGAAAAACTGCTTAAAATGTCCTTTTTGTATCGAAAGAATACCTCATACAGCTTTGATTATCTAAACAGGTGGTTAAAAATGTAACTGTGTTGACTGGAAAGTTTTAAATGAATTAGAAATGACAATAGAACACTCACAATAAGAGGAAGATATTTAAAGTAGCATTCTCAGCACGGTGTGCTCATTTATCAAGTTCAAAGTTCAAGCAACTTATGGTACTAATCTTGTCCAATGGGTGCAACAAATTTACTATTCCAGCCTAAAACTTCCCCCATCTAACCAAAACAAAACTATTTGTCATGGGATAATGCTTTTAAAAAAAAAACCAAAAAAGCAGTTTCTGAGGGAATAGTTTTTTTGCCCATGAAAAATCCCAAAATATAACCTACATAAAAAATTTTACATGTATCAGAATCACCTATTGTAATACCTGAATCAAGTTCATATTCTTCAATTGAATTCTGCACTCTGCAACCTTCTTCCAGTTCTGAGTTGAAACCACCGATGGCATATATTTTATTTCCGCAAGACACCATTGCATGTCGGCGCCTGCCCTTTTTTAACTTTGCCCGACATGAGTTCCACTTGTTCTTCTTAGCACGGTACCTTAAAATTAAAAAAGAGACATTACCAAGAAAATAACAATAAATAACACAGTAGCAGTTCATTAATGTCTTCAGCTTATAATATAAACTTCCAAATAAAAACATTTTATCAGAAGATATTTTACACGGTGTCCGGTCACTTAATCCCCAGACACTTCATCCCCGACACTTCATCCCCGACACTTCATCCCCGAGACATTTAATCCCCAGACACTTCATCCCAGACACTTCATCCCCGACACTTCATCCCCGACACTTCATCCCCGAGACACTTCATCCCCGAGACATTTAATCCCCGACACTTCCTCTTCAGGACAAATCAAGAGCAACCTATAATAGATTGTTGGGTGCAGTTAGAGAGCTAGTGCCTAATGCAGCTCCAGAGACTATAGTAACAGACTTTGAGAAAGCTGCGATGACCGCTTTTAGAGAGAAGTTTCAGTCATGTAAAGTAACGGGCTGTTACTTTCACTTAAGTCAAGCGGTATTACGCAAAGTCTCTGAACTGGGGATGAGAAGTGACTATGACGAAGACGACGAGTTACGTGGAATGGTCAGATGTCTCCCAGCACTGGCCTATGTATGTGAGGAAGACATCGTCGATTCCTTCGAATTCCTTGATGGTCTACGTAAGGATTGTCAGCTACACAAGGCGTCTGTTCTACAATCATGCGCCGGCACAGAGAAACGTGCAAAGAAGAAATACGCTGAGTTAGCCAGGAGAATTAGCAACATTGTTGAGAGATATGAGTCAATGGATCGTCTTCTGTACCTCCGATCATTAGCTTACCTTTCATATTGATTAACAGCAATTACCTCGCGAACACTCAAGAACAATTTTCATATCATATTGTTGAAGAACATTACATTTACTTGCTTATATGAATTTTAACTAATGTTGTAGATGTTCAAATGACGTTGAAGTTAATAGCATGATTTGAATTTGAATTATTTGAATTTCAATTAAGTATGATTAATTAATAAATTTCAATAAAATTTTTCGCTGACTTCATAATTTTTATAGTTAAGAATTTAGTTTAGGGATGAAGTGTCTGGGGATGAAGTGCTTAGGGATTAAATGTCTCGGGGATGAAGTGTCGGGGATGAAGTGTCGGGGATGAAGTGTCTGGGGATTAAGTGACTGGGAACCATTTTACACAGTATATTAGAAAAAAAACATTGAATAAAGCTCAACATTTACATTTTTAGACATATTGAAGTTATCAAGTAAACATGCCTTGTTACAGATATCATGACTTTTTGACTCAGTAAGTTCTAGTGATCGTTGGATATATCTCCCAGCATACCTAGTTATGGCATTGTCTCCCCTTATCTACACCGTTTGATTTCTTTCCTGAATTCATGCACTTAGACCAGACACATGCACATCCCACAACTTTTTGCCACCCAACACACTTCACTGGCCTCATTTACACCTTCTTCCCTCTACTATACACTTGCCTTGGGTAGCTTCCCTCCACTACATGCCTTATCCAACTTCTTAAAATCTTGCACACACACACATGCAGGGACAATGTCTAAAAAAATACCTTAGAAAACAAGTTTGCATTAGGCCTCCTCCAGTAATGAAGATATCATTATCATGTACACACGATGCGAACTCTATCCCCGGATCATGAGGAAGGGGAGACAGGTGATACCACTGACGAGAGTTAAAGCTGTAAGCATATACATCCTTGGATCGGATGTAAGGAGGTTTTGGGGTTTCACCCCCAGACAACACCACCAAAACATCTTCCATGCGAGAGTTTTTTCTGTGCGAAGTATGCTCAGAAGAATAGTCATGCCGTCGTGAAGGAAGAAGCTGGAAGTTTTTGGCACGATCAACTGCTTGTAGAACATCAGCACTGTCTTTAAGAATCTCATTTTTGCGCACCATGTCCATCAGATACTGAGGCCTGGTCAGCCCCAGCCGCAAGTTTTTGATGATTTCTGGTAGGTACTTTAACCTGTTTTCCTGATCATAAGATATCCATCTGAAAGAAAAGTGAAGAAAACAAATAAACCTAGGAACTTTTAAAAAATTACTTTACTTTCCTAAGCTTTTTGAATATGACAAGTGCCATCAACCTCCTGCATGTGTAAACACACTATAAACATTAAAAGAATAAGGGCTTGACTTAGCATTCATATATATATATAGTTAATTTGATACATTCATGAAGAAATATTCTTAAGGCTTGAATGGTGTAGTACAACACTCATTATGTAAGTGTCCTCATTATATATGTAACATTACCTGATCTGAATAAAGAACATAAGACAAATAAATCAAAAAGAGTGAAAAATGGATGGAAAGTAACAGAGAAAATCAACATTCAACAAATAAACGATATTCAAACCGAAAAAATATAGAAAAATTTGCACACAACAGGAATAGAATATTTAGAAAAAAATTTGTATGCTTAAATGCCTCACAGTTGACTATATCACACCACACCAGAGGAATTGGATTAAATAATCCTGTAATTAAATAAGACCTAAGGTAAAATACATAGACTGAATTCAAGCAACAGCACACCCTTTGCAAAGTTTATGAAGATATTGTGATGGCATTTTTTAAAAAAAAGGTTGTAGGTCATATTTGTGCTGAACTTGTTCCTGGTGTCAATAACAAGGAAAATCCTGCTTTATTACTCTCTACCCTTGCTTCAAACCTCCTTCCAGTTTGTCAATATCCTTGGTTTTTCCCAAAATAAAATCAACACTATACCTGTAGGCAGTCTCGCAAATATACTCTTCATCGGGTGCATGGATGCTATCATCTTTAATAAGACAAATTAACTCCTCTGCCTCCAAAGCTTGGAGTTCCTCGCCCTTGGACAGCTCCACAAAGTGAACCATAATGAAGTTCCATGCCTGCAAGACAGAACTAATCATTGGCAAAGAATACACTGACATAAATAGGTCACAAGCAGCGAGTAGTGTCAAGAATATGTGAATGTGTTGGGGCAAGGAGCTGTATAACATAAAGACAGCTCATCATGAGAATTCATGCAAAGTTCGAGCATAACAGAGCATCCCAATGGCCTGTGCAAGGAAGACAGCTACTGGCCTATAAACAATGTGCAGTGCGAGTAACTATTATCTGCATATTCCATTTTTTTAAATCTAGAAACAAAGGACGTTTATGTGTGTGTGTGTGTGACTGAGAAAGAGACAGAGAGTGTGTGTGTGTAAAAGAATAACAATAGAAAATAGTTACTATTTTATGATTTTTAAAAATGTTTTTAAAACAAAGAATTATCCAAACTATCTTATCATAGCTTTTTAGTGTTTTTCTCTCTAGATAATATTCATATCCTCCCACCTCCAACTCACATCCTGACAGGAATTTTGTAGTGGGACTGGAAAATAAATATTTTTGTCATCAAAAAATGGGGACCAGTTGGTACATCTGCAGACATACATAGTCTGTAGTTTGCATCTACAGAATTGTGTGTGATATTAGGAGTGTGTGTAAAATAAACAGAGTGGGATAAAAAGTATCCATGAAGGTCACATGACTACTTAAAGAAAACAAAACAATCTTACAATCTACAAAGATTAATTTCTTTTAGTGCCTGGAACTGACCTGGTCACGAAGATGTGAGCAGGCATGCCAATGTGCCAGACGCCAACGGGCAATGCAGTTGCTGGTAGTCAAGTTTTTGCACAAGAATTCTTCACATCGCCGCTGCAGACATTCAATCTGTAGCACTGCAGCTCCTTTAAGGACCTGAGAGAAATGTGCAATCAAATAATCAGTAACAAGACATAAGATATAGGCACTACCCTCTGCCATATGACTTAGTTTAGTGAAAAGTTTTAAGAATGGGCAGGGGGAAGAGGAGGAGAAAGAATGAGAGAAAATGTGTGAAAATATGTGTGCGTGCAATTGTGTAAGAGAAGGAGAGTGTGTATACATGTGTACATGGCAATGAATAGCACCTTTGTACTTCTACTTCTATTTGCATGGTAAGTAACTAAAGGCAGCCTTTCCACAACTGAGCCATGAACAGTTCTCTATGACTTGTGTTTACACAAAAAGCATCAGAGGATAAAGCAGTCAGGTAGAACACCAAGAATGATGTAGTGGCTTAGTGGAATATTTCTGCTTTTATTAAAAGTCAATTTTCTTGAACTTAAATCCTACTCTGGAGTACACCTATTCCGTTTGGATGCATGCCTAGAAAAAACAAAACGCTGTATGAACAAGAAATATCAACAAGAGGACACCTTACAACAGACCCTGTATCTCGAACAGTCAAATGTACACACTGCAAAAAAACAACAACCGACAACAAGTGTAAACACCTATAAGGCAAGCATGCATGTGTGCACGCATGTAATATATATCTGCATATATTATGCAAGTGACAGTACATTAGCATTTAACTGAAGAAAAACAGTTATAACAAATTGCTTCAGAACAGATCAATCTGGCTTGTCATCTGTGATCATGTTTGAAATAGCTACCCTTGAGGAACAATAGGTACATCTTTCTAGATTAGGAGCTTAGTATCAATGATGGTTTATATATCTAGTATTCCCATTCCACTAAAACCTTCCCTATTATTTGTTGATACTGTCAGTTTGTGTTCTGGATCATTCCTCCTAATTTTTCTGTTGCCTAGGACAATCGGCTTACTATGAAATGCACTAGTTTCTGACTAAGAGGTAACAACACAGTTCTCTCTAGTAATGTTGACCATCACCAAACTAGGAAATTCCCACTAATCATCCTTGATCGGCTTTTCCTGTGTCCCCATTACAAGTTACCTCCCTTTTCTCCACCATCATCTTTGAGCAAGCAACAGCTATGCTATATAAACTATAAAGAAAATGAGGTTGCATAGCCCTCAAATAAGAAGACATGAAAAACAGTCTGGGTTCATCCAAAATTCTAACATCATAACCTGTTGCCTCATTAACACAGACCAGTTTTTACCTATCTAGCTTTAAAGAAAAAAAGCTTTTCTTTCTTCCATCAAATCATCAATATTGCAAGCCCAATGGCAATTTTCTAACTTAACTCCCTAAGCTTGGAATAATGATGATGCCCTAGTCACAGTTTTGCTACATACCTCTTCAGCATTGGCGTCTGTCACAATATCAAAACCACAGTAGATGTAGGACAGGATGTCTTTGAACACATTATTGTCAATACCTTCAATCTTCACCACTCCTGTCAAACTTTCTTTCATTCCCGATGTGAACATAGCCTCAAAGTACGGAGAGATGGCTGCCAGCACCGCTTTGTGGCACTTGAGGGAGTAGGACCCGGCAATGACTGTAGTGTCTGAGAAATGTCCTGAAGTAAGCAGTCGCTCCAACCCGCTGGACATGGCATCCAAATATTGCTGTCGCCAGGACACTGCACCATCCATGGATGACATTTCTGCAGTCTTTCGCACAAAAGCATGTGTATAACGCAGCTTTACATTATGACTGTGTACACAGAGGCTGTCTATTGTTGCCCCATTTTCAGCACGCCCATCCTGTTGTCAACATGAAACCATGACAGGAAGGAATCACAGAGGTTCTTCCTGGTCTTGATTTTTGCATCTGGTTAATGCTTCTAATCAGAAACACTCAGCTGATTTCTACTCTGAGAAAATAGGCAAAAACAAAACTGAACCTGTTAATGTTTCGATGAGACCGTGTTTGTCAGATGTAGAAGAAATATGCAGCATCAAAGTCTCAATCACTTAATGATGGGCACAAAAAAGATTTTTTAAAAAACTATTATAACTTACGTTGTACCTCTTTAGTAGAACAGTTCTTTTACTAACTGCATCCTTGTAATTGTCTGGAAGAATATACAATGAATGTGTGTGTTTAAATTTATATGTGTGTGCGGCAGTTTTCTTGAGCAAATAATGTATTTAAAAAAAATTATTGTCACAAACTAAACTTGCATAAAAAAATATTTCAGACTAAAGGATCATAAAACTCTCAGACTAGACTGAAAAACTGATTTTTAGTGGTTTCAATAAAATGAATGAAATATCTTCATCTTAATTCAATTTTATCTTGAACACATTTTTGAGAAACAATTTCAACACTTGATAAGTGTGTCCAGAGCAAAATATCCTGTTGTATTACTCTGATTATAGGAGTGTTCAGCATGCCCTCCATAGGCTAACCATTTAATTTGTTCATGCAGTTTGCTTGCCTGAATTATTAATGTTTACAAAAAGTGACAGGAAATGAAGCCAGCTACATGAGTTTCAAAACAAGGAAGCTATGTTCTGTGAATTCCTAATTGACACTTGTTTTCAAGTGTTAGAAAAGCAAGCATAAGGAAGCAGAATAAAATCATGTGCTATTTTACAATTTTTCTACTTTTCACAGCTAAGCTACAGACTGAAGAAAGGCGATTGCATCTATGGTTTTCAACCCAACTAAAAGAAACAACAAAATCATGATTATGATACCATGAAGTAGATTACAACTTTAAAGAAAAACTGAATGAAAGAAATAAGATGACAATGACCATGATGAAGGTCTTTATGCAATAATGTCATTTTCTACAGTTCATATAAAACTGTAGTGAAGCTGGGCATTCACTTATTTCAATTTCTGTCTCCAATAAAATCTTGCTTAAAATTGTACTGCTCATCATACTATATGGTTCATGTTACAGTATTTTCTGTTAAAAAATTATTTTAACTGAGCATTTACACAATCTTTCACTATCCAGAAGATTTCTTCCTTGTTTCTAATTCCATCTTTATATATATATAATCTGTTACCGTGAAACAATGTCTGAAATAGACGAAAATTTTCTACAGATTTCTACAAAGACAACGAATCATGTATTGAGCCATTTATGAGATGTTATTCTGCAAATTATTAAACTTTTGTCGCTTTAACATAACTGTCACGTGTAAGCCTAAATAATATTTTGAGTATTACTATATTAGCAATAAATGAACACCAAGTGGTAGTTAATTACTTTGAGTAGTTTCAGGCAGAGACTTTTAAGTCTCTTGTTTCAGGGAAGTGGCTAAGATACATACGAAGCTGTTTGTTGCTGAGAAAACTGAATGACAATAAAATTTCCTGGCCTATCTGACGCAACATTTAATACCTACTGGTATTGTAAAACCTATATTATTGCTTGAGAGGGTAGGGAAAAAAAAAAACAACATTACCGAAGTAATTGACATGTCAACATGTAAACAAAGCACTGCGCAGACGACACGATCAGGGAGGTTAGTCGAATAAAACCCAGAGAATTTTCAAAAGAACGAACCTCAGTTTGTAAGCCAGTTGTTAGCAGTGGATATGATTCATCCTGAGAGCATCGTGGCTATAAAACTATGAACAACTTTCCGGCTTGGTGGGACTTTACAGGTCACATGACCTATGGATGACATAAGTTCATTAATCCATTTGAAGAGCGAGCTAAATGAGAACTTGCTTAAGGCTCGCCCACACTCTGCGATTCTTAGTCACTGAAGTTCTCATAAAGCAACAATCTTTCACGCCATTCATAATTTATTTAAAGTAAATAAAATAAATTTGTTTATTTATATACTAACCGTGTATTTAAATAATGTAAAAGTTGTTTGCATGACGAAGGATAAAGATATATGCTTCTGTCTCGTTATACGTCGGCTATAGTAACTTTTTATCAGGGACAATAATATAATAATAATCACCATTCTGGTTGTTATTTGTAAAGATACATTTTGCTCCAGTCGGGATGTGACGAGACGCAAACTATGCAAGCACTGATCAAGTACGTGTCTATGTAAATGAGGGCGCCCCAGTCATCCAAACGCTTTACGGTAGTAAAGTTGGAGCCGTGTCTTATAACCCAAGGGGGGCCTAAGGGAAGTCAAGGAATAGAGATTTTAGTGCCTTTATATGATCAGGAGAGCCCCAAATGCCGTTTTGTGCCTTCCACACCAAATACAGTGCAATAATATAAAAAATACACACTACAAACAAAGAAGGGTGCAGTTTCTCTTCTGTCGAGGATTTTTAAAGCAAGTTTTGAGAGTTAGAGACAAAAGAGACACAGAGAGAATAAAGTAATTGTGTGCTTGGTGGGCAAGATGCCCTTCCCATTGTGGAGTCTGGTGCACGGCGCAGCTTTGGATGTCGGCATGTAGATGGGGAAAAAACAGCCTCGTCTGTGTGCAGCTCATTCGACAGGCTGCTAAGAGGATGCGCCATAGGTAAAACTTAATTTTGATTCAAAGCTGTGATTTGGGCCTCGTTGTTCCATATTTCATCTTTTGTATGAGGGAGAAATGATCAGCACATATATGTCATAGAGGAAGAAGCATCGATCAGTATTCACTTCGAGGTAAGTTAATTTCTATTTTCTTTACATAAGAATACTCTTAATGTCCCTTGCTTTACATTGGATCTGTACATCAGTTCATCGGTTCTTTCTTTCTTCATTTTTTTTTTTTTTAACAAACAGGCCGGTTCCGACCGCTTGTTCGTTACTGCTTACTTTCCATTTATTTCTCTTCTTACCTAGGTGGTACATAAGGCACTATAGAGACCTCCTTTTTTGTATGTTAGCAACAAATGTAGCTCTGTTGTTCCATGTTGGTTTTTGATCCTTTAGTTATCTCGCCTTTTCTCAACCGACCTTCACCATACTTCTTTACGCCGACCGCGTTTCCTAGTCCCATCAGCAGTCCAGTGAAAGGCTATTTTGGATGGTGCATCCAGTTTGATTCACATACATTAACCATCTCCATCTTCTTTTCTGGATTATGACGACCGCTTGTTTCATGACCCAAATTGTTAACGATTAAGATTCGTGCTTGAGGCGACGTCCTCACACAGCCCCTGATCTCATCTAGAGATAGCTGTCAGGCAGCCTCACCTGCGTGCTGCTAACATGTCTTTTAAGAAAAGATGATGAGAGTTTCAAACATATCTGGTGAATGCATGTTGTATATGAACGACATCATAAAGTTGCATAGTTCTGATGACATTAACCTTCTCAACCTGAGTAGTTACACTAACCGGACATGCAATGAAGTCTTTGGTTTGGTATCCTCTTCCCTTGTTATTATTTATCTATTTGTTTTTATTTTTTGTAAACGCTTTGAGCTAGCCTTTGATGATGTGGTAAAGCGCTGTAAGGCAATTCACATTATTATTATTATTATTATTATTATTATTATTATTATTATATCATGCCAAATCCATGGAATTTGACATCAGTGTGTGATGTGTACTATCAATTGCAAAACTTTCGCTTATTGAAGCATGAGCCTATAGCTTGTCCGTCTGTCAATGAATACATAAGCATGCATAATCTGCAGTCGAATGAGAGACTGTCTGCATCATTGGTCCATACCTACTGCACATGTGGTCATTTGAAAAAGCAAAGTGGCCAACATCCATGTCGCAGACTGACCACTGAAGCTGTCACAGGGTCATCGTCGTGAACTGAAGTCATGGCACTAGTGGCAAGAGCCTTGACGGTGCTGTTGCTCGCCGACATTGCTCACGGTGAGTTAAAAAAAAGCACTAAACACATTTACGGATTTCGGATTTATATTAAGCTAATATATATATGTCTAAATATAAGCAGGATACAAATTCTGATGAATGTGGTCATAAGACCGGAAAGGAAAAGAATTATTGTTTAATATGTTTGGAATGAGTACCTTATTTTGATTTTTTTTTTGGTGGGGGGTTGAAGGAGAGGGAAGTATGTAATTTATTTGAAATCTTTAGCTTGGTCTTCTTGGGATGCTTTAAATATTTCTTAAATTGCTCTCCACGGTAAGATCGTTCCTTTTCCCTCTACCCAAGCTACATCATGTCTTCTTCATCTAGTGTCAGTGTCTTTATATTTCAAATGTACGATTGATCTTCTAGCTGTTTTGAGCTTGCTCTTGAACAGGCTTAAAACTGTTAATGTGTCATCTACTTTATCATCTGTTTTTCATGTACAGTCTGTGCTATTTCTGTTCAGTGACTCACTGTATGCATGGCTGGCCCGACGTGAAGTGCAATAAATGGACACCGTCACGCTCCACTGAGCTCAGTCCTCGGCCGACGTTAACTTTCATGACCAGACATAAACCTTTCCCTCCATGCACTCTCTCCAGTCAAAGTTGTTTGTCGGATCTGGTGCTTTATTTTCTTTTCCTTCCCGGCTTTGATCATTTGGACTTGTAACAAACCCGCTGGATCTGAAGAACAAAGAAAGTAAGACAAAAAGAAAGAAGTTGTTCGACTAAAGTCATAGAAAAAACAAAACAAAACAAAAAAACAAACAAGAGAAACCTTACTGAAATGAGAAAGAGAGAAGGCCCTCAGACTACAAGAAAATCTTGTGTTTCGGTGCTCATACATGTTTGTTATGCAGATTTGTTTTATTTTTGCCTCATGAACACAAAACTCTGTTTTATGTCTGGCATTAAAGAAAAGGTATTTCCCTGCACTAAATCATCCATTATGCAAGGTATCCTTTTTTTGTTAGGTGGTACAAAGAAATGTTTTTGGCAAAAGCCTGGCGATGAAAGCACATATCCTCGAGTTCATGATGCGACATTAGGCAGTCAGATTTGTTGCCTACAGGCCGACGGGCATACTGACATACTGACATACAGGCATACAGCTGAATAAAATTAACAGGAAAGTGCTCGGAAGAGTGAGGTGATAAAGAAAGCCCAAAAGGTTTTGAGAGTAATGTTGTTCTCAGGCTGGACCCAAACTATGTACCTGATCATTGCCAATCTTAGTTCGAACCATTCAGCCTGTCCCAAGTTTCAAGAGATTTTTGTTTCAAAAATACCAGTGAAGTAACTCCATTTTCTCTGTGATCTTGTGTTGCCCATGGTTAAAATGTGAATATTGTGTGTTTATTGGGGAGACAGAGGCAGGGCGTTCAAAATGCTGGGACACAGGCCAGAACAACATTTTATGACTCACACAAGAACACTTACAGAGTCACTTGTTGACTGTAAATATGTACACCCACCGACACACACACACACAAACAAACTTCTTCGCCCAAGTGGCACTTTGTATCGCCTGTCAGATGGTAGTAGCTGAAAGCTGGGACGGAGAGGGTGTGAGGTGTCTGTACTGACATGATTTGCCATCTTTCTGACCCTTCTTGACCTTCTTACGTAAATGAACCTTGACATTTAGTAAGGCGTCTCTGGATGTTTAGTTAGGCATCTCTAGACATTTAGTAAGAGTGACGTTAATTATTAAAGTTAAAACAGTTATTATCTGACGATTCGCAGGTCAGCTTGCCAGAGGATTTTATCTCTCGTCTTCCAAGGAAATTATTCACTCCGGCGACGAAGTCATTCTCCGGTGCCAGAAGACCTCCAGAGACAGCTTGGATTCTGAAAGTCTTGTATTTCCAAACGACAAAAAGATCGTCTGGGAACGCAACAACCAGCCCCTATTTTCCACACAGACGAACAATGGTCAGTCTGGTGACGAGGTGGTTAGTTTAGAAGTCTTTCTGCTAGAATGGTCCCGCTGTTTACAATCAAAACAGTAATATAAATATAAACCTAATAGGACCGCTCATAGTGGCTAACGGGTTAATATTATACACTGTTTGTTTCTCACAAAAATTATTGTGATTTGGTTAAAACATTTGTCTGTAGATGGACCTTTCTTCTGACGGTAATCGAAGTCGAAATTAATTTGAATGAGAGAGCTTTGAACATATGTTGATGAGACCTTGTCCTAACAGCACGGCTACTTTTTTGTGGCTTCAGTGTCTGGCTATTTTCGTTTTGTGACATCGCGGGATACGAATTCTGATGACTGTGGTCGTAAGACCCGAACGGAACAGAATTATTGTAAGATGATTGGAGATAGTCCTTGCAATCCACTAAGCACGGTTATTTGAAATAAAAATTATCCTCTTGATCTTTGTAAATGGTAAACTTAGTGTTGAATACTTTAAAAAAATAATTAAAAGAAAGAACGTTTATTTTATTTTTGCCTGAAACTTGATAGGTCAGTGCCGCGTGCAACCCGAGAGTGGTCTGGACAGGGACATCGTGACCGATGGTGACCTCAAGTCCGTCACGTGCAAGCAGGAAGACGCGACCACTGTCAGCTTGAACATTTCTAAATTGACTGTCACCCCGGCTGGTGACCGGTGGGTCTGTTCCAAGTTCCCCTTCCTGGAGAGCAACCACGTGACACTCTCGAACTTCGGTAAGTGTTGCATGTAGTGCAACTTCCGGTTCTTCGACATTGCACTTCCGCTACTATTTTATTTATGAAAAAACCCAAACATATTTCTCACTTTCGATGGAGATTTAAAAGATTGGCACAGTATGATGGATGTAAGGCAACTTTTAGACAAGCTGTTGTGATTCCAATGTACATCTTGTTATTTTGTTTTTGGTCAGGATTGTACAGACCTCCAAGAGGAGAATATACTCTAAATAAATAAGCATTAAATTGACAGATAAATAAGTCAATAAATAACTATTTATATCAATAAAGAGAAGGGGGATTGATGTTTTATGCCGAGCCAGCAACTAAGGCTTTATCACGGCAAGGTAGACGTCAATGCAGAGAAAAAACAGCCTGGTCGAGGCGAAGGCTGAACCTCTTCATGGAACATGTGAGTTTGACATCAATAAGAGAAATGCTGATATATAAATAATGATTGCTGTGTTTTAAACTCCATTATCCATAAAACGAAGATTTTTTTTTTTCAAGTGTCTAATGTTTTATGTTGTTTCCCGACTTTGCTTTCAGTTGCTGTAACCGATGTGACCTTATCATTGATCGACCATTTCCCCGATACCGATACTCCTGACCAGCTGATGACGCTGCTGTGCCAGACCTCGCCGTCAAATCCAGAAGCTTCTGTGACCTGGCGCTTCCTCACCCGGGATGGCAAGCCACTGGCTTTACCTGGGCAGTCACGCAGGGTGTCACGCGCGGAGGGGCCCGGCCGAGTGACGGTGATCAGCCAGCTATCGGTGCCCCCTGACCCCAAATACGAAGACGTCGCGGTCAAGTGTGAGGCAACGAACGAGAGGGCCAGAAACGTATCGTCCAACGAACTAAGGCTGACCGTTAGACGTGAGTACCGTGACTCTTTGACGTGAGTACCGTGACTCTTGGATGTGAGTACCCTGACCACTAGACGTGACTACCCTGACCACTAGACGTGAATACCCTGACCATTGGTTGGCCTGTAGAGTGTGTGGGGCAAACAATGAAGGCTCCGTGCGACCGTTGGTGCGTATTGTTGCTCTGGCTGGATGTTTCTAAGCCACTCGTAGTTTTCCAATATTGGATGGGGCCTGACGAAGGACATACAATATTGATCATATTGATGTTCGTGTTTTGCAGGTGCCCCCCGTATCTTGCTGTCGGTCGTCCCTTCCAATGACGTTGTCGAGGGCACAGACGTGACTTTGACCTGCAATGCCCGCGGCTACCCGTGGCCGCAAGTTCAGTGGCGAAAAAAAGGTGGCTACCTACCCAGCGGCCTCCTCGAGGCACAGGAACGCACCATAACTGTGACGAATGCCAGAGTTGACGATAGCGGAGAGTTCACCTGCACGGCATCTAATGGGGTTCCTCAGAACGCCAGCAACTCTATCTTACTCCAGGTCAAAGGTCCTGACAAACTTAATCTGAGCCACTTCAAGTATTTTTGTTATATCTAAGTTTAATTTTCCTAATCCTTTGAACGTAGTATCGAAGTTTGATGGGGGGAGAGAACAGTCCGATTATCATCCAAAACTACTTTGGTGTAAGCGGAGTCTTGTAGGTTCAGAATGAAGTTAAGGTGAAAGAAGATGCGTTTTACATTTTTTCCAGAACGTACGACTACAACTACAACAACCACAACCACCACTACCACACCTACTATAACCATCACAACCACCACAACCACCACAGTACCACTCACAGAAGCACGGGAAAGTGAGAGCAGCGCCTTCAGCAAGAACGGAAGTGACAACAGCGGCAGCGATGCCGGTGCAGTTGCAGGTGGCGTCGTCGGGTCTTTGATCATCGTGGCAGTTGTAGTTCTTGCAGTGTTGTGGCTTTTATATAAAAAGAAGAGGAAGAATTCACTGTCATGTAAATTACAATTTTTTCATTATTTTTGCCTTCTTTCTCCTCTCTCCTCTCTCTCACACACACGTGATTCCATAGGAAATGTCCAGTTCTTGGCCAAAGTTTGCTCTGCGTTGATTTTTATTTGGAGCCACGGTTGTGCATCTAGCAATGGCTACCATAAAAATTAAGATAAAGATGCTTCAATGCAAATTCATAATCCGTACTAAATGAAGTAGTGCCAAAAAATAATTAAATAAAAATTTGTTAGGATTTGACAAATTGTGAATTTTGAAAAGCGCACAAAAAGACGCGCGGTCACTCTTTCACTCACACACACACACACAAACACTCGCAGCACATTTGTAATCCATGAGAATAAGATAAACTGTCTTAAAAGACGAATAAAAATTTATTCAGTGCAGATGTTTGGAAATCTTTTGGAGAGATGAAACTCTAGAACTTGAATCACACCGGGCTTGAAAAAAATCGCTTCACTTATGTTATCTTTTTTTTCCACGTTTCAGCACCAAGATCGAGTGATGCTCTGTTTTCTTCTTCAAACGCAAGCAGGTGAGTGACTTCAAACAATTGTCTAGTTATAACAGGTCATAGTCTTAAACCATAATTTTATTTACCGTGTATGTTGACTTTATCCATACTGAAATTCTGACTTACACATCATTAATGATGATGATCATCATCACAAGAACAATTTAGCTGTACACTAGCCGAAACTAGGGTCACCTTGCTTTGAAAAAACAAATGTCATCGTTTCCTTGCCTATTGTCATTGAAATATTGAACCTCCATGTGCTACATTTTCTACAAATCATATTTGGGATTTATGTCGATTGACCTTCTGACCCGAATGTTTTGTGTCATCCTGCCACTTGCTCTAGACTTCTTTCCTGACCACTAATGCACACAGGGCCAGAACTATGCTTCACTCTCAGGTGTTGGCCCTCGTGAATAAAGTGTGTTCTGGCAGTGACGTAGCTTCTTGAAATAAAATGTTTCATTGAAATTTTTTTTTTTTACATGAAATGTTCATGCACCTCGCCTTTGACTGCGAGATCTGGTCCCTGTTTTGTTCTGATTGCATATTTCTTGATATATTTCGGCCTATGCTTGCGCGTTATGTTTATTTTAACCCTTTCACAGCTCACCTTCTCTGTCATCAGATCCACGACCTCGCCCAAGTCTGCTGTCTACGCCTCGATGTCATCGCAGAGACCCTTTATCATACACCCGTCTCTCATGACGGATTCCTTACCTCAGTACCTGGAACTTCCCCCGGCTCCCAGTCCTCCTGGTGACCGCACCAACAGGGGATACGGACTGTCTACGAAAGAGAACGGTATAACCAAAGCTGTCGCCCAGATATCTGATGTCAGAGCTCTTGCTCTCGATTCGTGAATTCATAAAGACAGCAAAATAATAGCACGCCTTTCATGTCACAGCAACTTTCAATCTTACCTTCTGTAAACATGTGTCTTCATCCTAAACATGTGTCTTCATCCGATTCTCAGATTTAATGGTCTTAGTTCTTGTTACCTATTTCCTCATTTGCGTTTTCTATATTTGTCTTTTATTAGTCATCTTTCATAAGTCGTACCGATGTTGTTTATCCTTCTGTCCTTCATATGTTGTCCAAGTCTCGCTATTGTCTCCAGCGCTAAGAGCATGCTCCTTACGAGCTATATAAATCATTAGTTTCTTGTTGTTGTTTTTATTATTATTATTTGTTGTTGTTGTCCAGGTTCGGGCAACGGGCGCCCTTTGCCTGCCGCGCCTACAACCTACGACGAGTCACGAAACACCTGGGATTCCGGATATGACGAAATTCGTGACGTCGATCGCAAGTTGAGCAGAACCATTTCGCTGGACGGCTACGAGGTGCCGCACGTGCTGGAAGAAGATGAGGACGAGGACGAGGAGTGCATCTACGACGTGGCGCGGCCTGAGTTATCTGCCCCCTCCCGCGAACAGTCCGTCAAGCACGTGTACAAGAACGAACAGTCTTGCCACACTCAGCTGTAATCATGACAGGATGATGTCTACAAGAACGAACGGTCTTGCCACACGCAGCTGTAGACATGACAGGATGATGTCTACGTACATCTAAAGACACGCCAGTAAACAACAACGAATCAGCAAGTTTCAAGATGCACATTTATAAACACGTGGCACAGAATCATGTGTACAAGAACAAACACTTTTGTCATATTCATGTCAAGCACTCGTGTCTCCTAGAGCGAACACTTTTGTCATGCGCAACTGTACAGACATTACAAGCAATCAACACTTGATTAAACTTTGTTTACCTGATACTAATAAACAAATAAAAATTATTCCTACCAGTTTTCTTTTTTGTGACCAAAAGATGTGACCGTATGGAATACCTTGATTTTGAAAGGGATATGAATACGAGGAAAGCAGAGGCTAACACTTAGATAAACGTCTGTACAAAGGTGGGTGACAGAAAATAGCTTCCAATTTTCTCCTACGAAGTCAGTATGCATTCACTTTTGTAAAATGAGAGGTATGTTTCCAAATCCATCTATTTCTGTCAACGGCACGGTACTCAAAGTGGTTCAGGAAGTAAAGTTCCTTGACCGTAAACTGTCCTTTCTATCTCATATTAAATCTCTACGCCTTTCATGCCAAAAAGCTTTGGACATTCTTAGAGTAGTTGGCCATGTCAGCTGGGGAGTGGATCGCAAGGTCCTGCTACGTCTGTATCGTGCCCTGGTCCGCTCCAAGCTAGACTACGGATCCATTATCTATGGCTCTGCTCGAGAGTCCTACCTTAAAATTCTTGATCCAATTCATCATCAAGGGCTCCGCATCTGTTTGGGTGCCTTCCGCACCACTCCTGTACAAAGTTTGTACGCAGAAGCTGGTGAGCCTCCACTTTCTCTCCGTCGTTTGAAACTCATGCTATCCTATGCCTGTCGTTTAAAAGCTCATCCTGGAAACCCTGCGTATCGTGCTGTCTTCAGACGTGCTGCCCTGTATGCCATTCGTACCAAGGAGCAAAAGCCTCTATCACTCCGAGTAGCTCCTCACCTACAAGCTGCCGGAGTCGATATTAATCAGGTAGAACCTTTATCTCTGCAAACAACTCCTCCTTGGACCCTTCCTGTTCCAGAGATCCGTTTTGATCTTACAGCTTTCAAAAAAGGGGACACTAGTGACCTCATCTACCTCCAACACTTTCATGAACTCATTTCTGACTATTCTAAATTCTGCTCAGTTTTTACAGATGGCTCCAAAATCCCAAGTGGTGACCCAGTCGCTGCGGCAGCAGTTCCGTCCTGCCAACCACAACGGCCTGTTTCAGTCCGACTGGCAGACGAATGTTCTATTTTCACAGCGGAACTTCATGCCATCTTGCTTGCCTTGCAGCATGCTCACCGCTCTTCGGAGCACAACTTTCTGATAATTTGAGACTCCCTTTCTGCACTCCAAGCTCTCATTTCAAATGATTCTGACCACCCCCTTGTGGTTCAGATTCATGAAATTCATACAGCACTTATTCAATGAAATAAGGACATTGTTATCATTTGGGCTCCTGGCCATTCTGGTATTCCAGGCAATGTTCGAGCAGACCAGGCTGCCAAAGCAGCATGTCAGTGCCCTGGTAAAATACAGTCTCTTATCTCATCCTACTGCAAAACTTTATTCTCAACCTACATTCTGACCTTATGGCAACGCCACTGGAATAATTTGTCAAAACAAATTATACGCCACTCTTCCCTGTCTTTCCGACCGCCCACCTTTGTACCGCACTACAAGGCGGGAGGAGGTAGTTCTTACAAGACTAAAGATAGGACACACCTATGCCACGCAAGGATAACTCTTGCGAGGTGAACCACCACCAACCTGCCCTTGGTGTAAGGGAAATTTTAGTGTGTTAGGCTTTATGATTATCTGTCCAGAGCTCCAGACTATCCGTCGACAGTTTTTTTGCAGTAAATTCTTTATATGTCTTATTTAGGTCCGTCCCATCGGCAGCAGTTTTTACCTTTTTAAAAAGGACAGGACTCTATCATCAAACTTAAGTTTTTTTACATTCTGATGTTTCTCTCTTGATTTCTGGTGTGTTGGTGGCCTTTTTGGGCTTCACCACCCCTTTTTACACTTCATTTTTTCTTTTACACCTTGTTCACTTACTATGTTGGTTTATTTTTAAAGATACATGACTTGAGAAGATTTACCCCAAGACCTTTAAATTTAAAATTACTTTTGTTGCCGTGATATAGCCCTTGTTGCTGGCACGGCATAAAACACCACCACCACCACCACCACCACCAACAACAACATCCGGCAGCCTATGGTCGAACCTACCCGTGGTCAAATAGAATTAATCAAATCGCTAAATGGTGAGATTGAGGAGCCGGCGGCTGGACCTGTCTGCTGCAATCGATGTTCCTTCTTATTGATTGATGTATACTCTAGGTAAAGCCCGCTGATGCAGTGGCTACGGATCAAAAGCATATCATGCATTTTTTGTTTTGTTTTGTAACGAAAAGACCTGTTACTTTCTATTTACCCCAATGTATCATCGTCTCCAGTCTATAGATTAGGCATCTAGCCATGGTTGTCAATATTTTCTTATAAGAAAACATCGAAGGTTTTTTTTTTTTTTTTTTTTTTTTACACAGTAATTAAAAGTTCTAAAATTAAATTAAATAAAGGTGCCAACATTTACTAATTGTTATCGACTTTTAATAAGATCACATATACTCAAAGCAAAGATTGCATTACACAAAGTAAATCTGTACATGTCAGACCAAACAAACGTCAACAGTAATGATCCAGTACTACAACCATCAGCAGTAGCGGCATTGTCGTCCTTACCACGTGACGTCAGTCCTAACCTATCTTGCAGTATATACGAAGACCTGCAAGTTTTCCGTGAGGTAAACATCTACGAAGACCTGAGATGACCGTGCCAACAACGATCAGTGTCGATGACAATGCTGTTCTCAACATCGTCAATAATAAGAACGACGTCTCGAGGGCTGGTACTCAGTTGTTATACGTCATCATCGAGTTATTTGTCACAACACCAACGACATTCGAGTCGACTCGCTTGCAGTCTTTTAGAGAGTATTTGTTGCTAGCACAACAGAAAAAATAGTGTTACATGTTATAAGACAAGAAGCACGCAAACCTAAGGCATCGTTAAGATATCGTCAGCTTGTCGAGATTCTGTTCTTCGACGGTCGGGTTCAAACATTATTGAACTATTATTCATGTCCAGTTTATTATGTCGGTCTAGAGATGTATTCGCTGGTGTTCAACGAAATTATTTATGATCTTTATTATGTTTCATTTAGATGAGAGAAAATTGTTGGAAAGAGTTTTTTTCTGACAAATGAGTGGCTGTTAGAGCACTTTTCATGGTATTACACATGGAGTCAATTAACATGTTTGTGTAATTCAACCACCACCACTACTATATAAGTTCTTTAAAAATCTTTCAAGGTATACATTCTCAAACAACACTTTCGTGGCAAGACAAAGCTCTTAGAAACGTTTCAATGAAAGACATTTATTTTAACGTTTTCAACCTTTTGACAACATTAATGTCACAAAACTTTTCAAACTGTAAATGAATTCAATAATCCACTTAATTCAACTATTTCAACAATATTATAATCAAAAATTCAAAACAGCAAGAATTTTTTTCTCTCGTAGCATTGCAAATGGAAGTGTGCATGTCTATGAGTTTGCTTCTGATTTCCTTATTTTTTTCGGGGCTCTTCTCTCAGACATTCTCCTTCTGACTGCTTAAGAGATGTCAAATATATGTTTGGAGCATTTCCAAGTACCTAAACTATTTCTGTAAACATATATTCGAAGCTGCACTTTCCAACTTTATAGGTATAGTAACTTAGTTCACTGCCTTGCAACTTGCATAGCAAATTTGTCATAGATGTATTAGTTTGGAAATAGCTGCCTTTCACTGTTGCTCATACATACACATCAAACTTGTTCCTTATGTATGGGTATAAAATGTTTTTTGTGACAATATGGTCAAATCTGGACACCATCTACATTTTGTTTAGAAAATCTGAGGAACTCTCAGTGACCAGAAATAAACCGAAGTTAATATTTTGACCATAAATATAATCATTTGAAGCATATATATATATAGCTATTGATAACTAATTAGACAATCAAACAGTTTAATTTTACCTCTTTAAACATCATCATACATAACTGAACAATTCAAGTTGACTATTATTGAGTTATCTTTGCCTTGGGAAGATTATTTTACTTAGGGAGATTATATGATTGTTATGATTTATGGTGTTACAACGTTCTTTTTCGCGTATAAAAGAATCTGTGATAACTTAATAATAGAGGGATCATTTTCCTCCCCTCCTCTCTTTCTCCCTCTCTCTTTCTGTGTGTGTGTTTGTTATAATAAGCAAGAGGAAACAGAAACACAGTTGCAATAATAACTATATAAAACAATAACCTTTAACGATAATAGCACTTAATAATGTTTGATAGAATTGACTCTAACCATGTAAACATGAAATGCTAATACTAAGCCGAATAACAACAAACGATATAAAACCTTGCACCCTATTGTTTTCTGTATAGTACTAGCCTACAGGGGCCGAAGTCATGAAGCGAGAGTAAGATGTTCCTCCTAGGGCAAAATGGGGAACTCGAGAAACGGCATTTAGTTTTCAGATCCCGCGGGCACTATTTTATGTTTCATAAAAATATGTGCAACATTTTTAAGCACAGCATCAATTGTAACAAGGAAAACGTCCTCACATCAGAGGTAACACGTTTTGTCATCCCCTTTACACCTGAGATTATTTCTCTCTAGTTTCACTTGTTTCTCCACTTTCAGCTTGCGATTCTTCTTGTTTATCACCTCCAGATTCAGCTCCTTCCTCTTCTTTATCACCTTCAGATTTTCCCTCTACTTTATCACCTTCAGCTTCCTTCTTCACTGTTTATAAGAAAAGGACAAAATGTTGACATAAAACACCTGAAACGTTAGCTCCACAACTTTTCACAAAACACAAGTGCCAGATAATGTTTTGACAAAATACCGAATACGTGTGAACAAAGGAGTGATGATTTACCAAAAGTACTTTAAACCTGAGGAAATTTACCAAAACCCTGATTGTAATGTATGTGATAAGCTGCTGCATTCACAACATTTAATGCCCCTACACACAAGTCCTCATACGCGGTCTGTTCCGCACACAGTCACGTGCATCTCGTTAACGCGCTTCTTTGCATGGTCAAACCTTGCTTATTGGGATTCTCTTCTTCACAGATAAATGTTCAGTTAATAGTCTTGCTCATTATTATCTTTGAATATTATCAGAGATGTGGATTGGGATACAAAACTGAGATGACCCATGCACCGATTAAAGGAAGACAGTGACAAGCAATGATCACCAACAGAAAAAGGACACACACACACACACGAGATGTGTCTGAAAAGTAACGGGACTGGTGGTACAAACAATTTATTTCAATTCCAAATAGCAAACTATATGGTTTCCCTTTGAAAGTCAAACCCTCGAGTTTAATACACTTTTCCATCATTTTTGCCATGTAATTTTGCACTGCTGACAAGACTTTTGTGGGATGCGCCTCAACGTCATCTCCCTCGATGCCTTATTATCCCCAGCGCTGTTTGGAGTCAGGTAACTATCCCCGCATGCTAGACTCACAAGACGAAGTGAGCTGTGCTCCACCACATGCATACAGTAGTCGCTGATTTATATATATATATTGACATTTATTTTCAAATTAGCAAACAAAACATCTGTAATAACATAGCCGCAGTACTTACCAGCTTCACGTTTAGGCTTCTTTTTATACGGAATAACTCTGAAAAAATAGATTAGGTATGTTAACCATACATAGTTATTTCAACATTTCCATTATATGCTTTCTTGTATTTAATTTTAACTCTGGGTAACTGAGCACAGCGAGCAAAGTCTAACCCACTTTGGAAAAATTCCAATATCCCTACTACAGATGAATAACATTTGAATATCAAAAATGTTTCAGGAGTATTGAAGGATTAATACCAAGCTTGACAGGTTGAATTTGTGAATAAGTATTTGAATGCGGACTGTACTTTTCTCACAGGAAAATTGTTTTTTTTTTTACCGTACACTACGATAATTGTTCATGCTTCGTTGCGAAATCGTCATCCTCCTAAGTGTTGCTGCCGTTTCACTGCATTGTGTCATGTGGTGCGACAGTGTCAGTGCCAGCTGTGTCAGTGCCATCTTTAGCAGCAAACATACGCTAAAATGTCATTCATAATATATGCTTAAAGGCTTTTCGTTGGCTGTGAAATCCAGTGATGTTAGCAGTTAGAATTTAACGTATCGTTATTTTCAATCATAACAAGTCATCGTACATTTCTGACAAAACGGGGCAACGCTCGTTGCTTTATATTCGGGACTCGGGCATTTGATACGTGATTCGGGTATTTTATATGTGACTTGCGCATATCACGGCACATCATTGGTATAATAACACTTACTTTGCAGCAAAGATGAAGAGTGAGATGATGAGAAAGCCAACGACATAACCCGCTACAAGGATCAACGGAGAACAGTCAGTGGTCTCTTTAACTTCAACTAGAAACAAATAATTATCACATTAAAGTATTTAATGAACAGGAAGACTATACTTTCTTCTAGGTTTTTTCATGCTTCAAAAAATTTGACTTTTTACGAAAATATTTTAATAACGGATAAGTTTGGCTGCTATCACCTGTTTTTTTTAAACACGGTCAATGAAATCGAGAAGGTGTCTAGTAAGCTTAGATTGTGTAAACCTTAACGTTTTCACAAAATATTCTTCTGAGCTTAGTTTTGGGCTTTCGGGGTAAATCAGCCAATATCACGAGCTAAAATTTTCTATTGGGATTATCACTGTGGTCGCCTATCATTTCTTGTGTTCCATGTTGGAGATTACGGAGAAATGTTCCTAAGCCCTTGGTGTCGAATGCCTGGATTTGTCTTTCGAAGTCAACAAGCAGTCATACAGCAGAACTGAGATTGCGAACAGAGGCAGCATTAGCAGTACACGGGGCCTTGGGCGAGTGTCATCTGTGAGGCCCCAAATTTGTGTGTGATGAGTCGACGACGACAGTAGAATCTCCTATCGTAGGGACACCCACAGGCGCGGTTGCCCAAGTCGCCACCCCCAAAGCCGCTTTTACTACGAAGGATTTGTGCAGCCTGTATTTTGGGATCAACCTGATGCTGTTGCTGTGCCAAATCCTGTTGCGCTCCTGATGCGAATTTTTGCCGTGCAGCTACTTTAATTAGAAAAGGAAGCTTACAAGTACTTTAATCTGCTGACCTCGCGATATATTCATGACATTTATCACTGTATGTCCGTGTTTGCCGTACCCGTTCATGTTAACCGCGAATTAGCTCTTGTCTCCATCTCTTTGCATCAGTAGGACTATGACCGCGGACCGCTTACGTCACGATGGACATGGCGCAGAGTCAGGTTGGAATGTGAGACGGTAGTCGTCGCTGCAAGGGATCTCTCAGAGAAGGAGAGAGCAGCGGTCTGATTACACCCGTTAATTACAGAAGTCCGCGGTACACCTAAAACACAACACGTTATCTGAACTAGGGATGGTGAAATAAAGGGACACCTAGAAAAAACGACTATAGTGAGGATTGCTTCATTGTGTAATTGTTTGAAAAATACTCTAGATGCTTAATAACTTTCCTTATTAAACTAAATTGCCTTGTGTTGTTTATTAGGGTTAAGCGTACTGGGAGCTCACGAGTTAATTAAAGAGTAATTAGCAATTTAGTGTAAGTGTGCGCACGTAAATGTCGGCGTGAGTTGATAGAGATGTCGAGAGTGTAATCAGTCCGAGGCAGCGGCAATCGCGACCTCTGACCATCTTCGCGTGCTCATTATCCGGAGTTCACGACAGTTCCCTTTGTCATCATAAAACTGCACTATTTGAATTCTTCCAGCCCTTCCATAACTTGAACAAGCCCCTCTTAGATGTTGATTTTTGACTTCACATGGCGCAACTTCTCGGACATTATCAAGCGCCTTTATGAAGGTGAGGTTGTGGTAGAGATCCCTCTGGTGCTGTAGATGTTTTTCACACTACTACCGTTAGAATGCTCAAATGAACCCCTAGATGCTCTGAAGTTTGTTTGCTAGTCTTCAGCTAGCATTTCTTGGGCAGTGTTTGTAATGCCATTATGAAGCTTGATTTTGCCTGGCCGGCTGATTAAGCTTACAGTTGTGTAGTTTGATTACATATCCCATAATCCTTATTTATTACGTAATTTACAAAATCCAGACTCTACAGTGGCTTAGAAAAAACTAATACTGACAATAGCACAAGACATGGTACAATCACACGATAATAGCCAATCAAATTGACGTGTTACGTAAGTTCTTACCCGTCTCTTTGCATGACCCATCTATACGGCTGCAAAATTTCCCATTGTCGCAAACTGGTTTCTCGCAGATTCCTTCGCATTCATAGCCATAAAATCCTGGCATGCAATCTATCATTATCAGAAAGGCAAGAAACACTTATATGTATTAAACAATAAGAAAAATATGGGTGGCAAAAGAATAAAGATTCACCACACTCAAGACAATCTGGTTTACATTAAAACAGTTTTTTTTTATATAATCAACAGAAACGAATATTTACATATTTTATGCAAACGCGTTTTATTTATAAATTATTTAGTCTTCTTGCTATTTTGCTCCGATTTAAGCGAATGCAAGACGAAATAAAATTAATTTAAAATCATGTAATGATGCACGATAATAGTTATGAAGGTTTTCACTGATATAGAAAGATGCTTTGTGAGCGAAATAGTTTGATGTTCCTTTAGTTCTTTCGCCTTTGTCTTTTGCAAGACTGCAGGGCTTGGTTAGGGTTGCGATACAAGACAACAATGGTAACGCTCGCAACGGGATGTCTATATCGACAGGCTTCTGCCCCAGGTGATGCAAAATTGGTGAAAGCGGCCACCATAGGACATCTCTAACCAGGGATGGGGAGTAGCTGTAGCCTAGCTACAGCTACTGTAGCCGGCTACAAATTTTGTAGCTTGTAGCTTAGCCGGCTACAAATTAAAAAAAAGTAGCTTGTAGCCGTAGCTACATTTAGAAAGTAGCTGTAGCTTGGCTACATGTTGGCTACTTTCACGACTGTAGCACTCTAGTAGTGTACAAAGTATAATGTCTTTGGGTTGTAGATTTGCATCTATATTCCAGAATGTTCAGCACGGCAGCAATGTAAAAGGTAGAATGTCTTTGTGCGAGGGAGGAAATGATGTTCAACAAGGTAGCGATGTTCAAAAATGTCTTTATTGCGACGAAATAGAATGTCTGTGCTAGAATGTTCGAGGGGAGGGAGAATAAATAGCAGGGCTGACTGAAGATGGACGTACCCATCAATTTCCAGCCTTATTTGAATTTTTTTACATTTTGCGAAGCCACAAAATATGGGTATAGTTTCAAATGCAAGAATTGTTGAGAGATTGTTCAGTCTGGCAGGACTTATCATGACAAAAGCTGCGCACTAGGGTGACAGACAGCAACTTCGAGGCCAAAGTTCTGGTCAAATTCAATTCCATGAAGGACTAAAAGAATGTAGATTAGTTTTAAGGTTACCGGTACACTCCAAAATTAAAATCCATATTTTAAATATCTTTAAGGGTTTTTTAAATATAGAGTAACAAAATAACATAAATATAGCACTTTAAAACTGTTTTTGAGTACCTAAAGTGAAAACTGTGACTTTAATCAACGATTTTGTTTCAAAACGTACAAGCATTTAAAAAACAAATTTACACAATACCATAAGTTATATACCAAAGGTTTTGAATTTTTGTAAACTAGAGCACTGATAAGAAAACTGATGCATAAGGCGTTTTGATATCTCAAGATTTCTAGGAGATATAAAAAAATCAGACATGGTACCCCCCGACTCAGTGTGAATGTGGCAATTAATATTTAGAAAATATTTAGAAAAATGTTAATTTTATCAAAAGTAATGTTTATACCATATTCTCAAATGCATCACTTTGTAGCTTATGCATTTCTAAACAAAATTGCAAAATTTTACTGCTGTAGCACAAGCCAATCTTGAGAAATATGTTTTTATAGTTTAGGACTGGATGTCAAAAACGACAAACAGAGAAATTCAAGCTTAAAGATTTAAAATAAATATATCTTGTATCAGATCATTTTTGAAATATATATTTCAGTGTTTATATGCTACATTTGACATCCTACTATATAATTAAAGTCTATTCTAGTATGCCAGGACTATACTTTTCACCCTATCAGCTTTTGGAAACAATTAGTTTGTGTTCCTTTCTTTGTTTTCAGTGTCAGTGTTAGAAAAAAAATGCCTTATGATCTGCTTGCCTAAATTATATTAAGCTGTGTTTTACTTATATTCCATGCAAACTCATTTATTTCAATGGTCTGTTGTTCATTGTCACAGTATTGATAAGAGGTTGACATTTTTCATCACCACATAACCTAACTTATTGAAAATTCCACCAGGTACCTGATACTTAAGCATCTGTTTAGTTTTCATTTCTAAGTAATAGGAACAAATAGTTATAGAAAACAAATGTTTATCGGAAAACTTATATAATTTCTTTTGTCACTAAAACAGGATGAGAAAAAGATCCAGAAATGTTTAATATAATCGTAAAATACGTGTACTTATTGTGTGAAAAAGGCCGGGGGAGGAAGGGTGCAAGGAATGAATGAAAGCATTTATGGATTCACTAAATAAAATTGTCAGTATATCGCAGTTCTCCGTTTCATTATTATAATAAAAACTTTGTAAAGCAAGTAATAGTGTTTAGTGTGTATGTTTGATGTTTGTGTATATTGCTACAGCCAGCTGGCTACAGCTAACTTGTTATAACATCACGCTTTTAAAAGTAGCCAAAAGAAGCTGGCTACATTTTAAAAGTAACTCCGCCAAGGACGTTCCCAAGCCCGGCTGAAAAAGGAGGAGGGTTGGGCGTGGGGCTAGCACCCCCACCCCGTAAAACAAACCCTTGCTACAAAAACATCGACAACAGCAAAACAATGGCCAACAGTCCTGGAAGAGGAAGGGCCTTCACCTAGAGGGAGTATGACGTGTTGCGGTGAAAGCCGATCTTCGGAAGCTACAACACCGACCACCCTTCTATCGACCAGAAAACACTTTCCATGGGCACGTGGAACGTGCGAACTATGTTCGAGGCAGAAAGGCAGCCCAGATAGCAGCAGAAATGCGAGACTACAAACTGTCACTCCTCGGACTTTGTGAAACTAGGTGACGCAGTCAGGACAACAGCGATTGGCAACAGGCGAGCTGATCCTCTTCTCGGGCATGAGGAAGACGGCGCACCACACACAGAGGGCGTAGCGTTCATGCTGGAGAAGGAACCACAGAAGCGCTTATTGGCTGGAGGCAAGAGGTCACCGATTCATCACAGCGTCCTTCTCCACAAAGAAGAAGAGACTAAAGATGAATGTGATCCTGTGCTATGCCCCAACCAACGACAGCAGTGAAGACGCCAAGGAGCACTTCTACGACGAATTGCAGAGCATCCTGAACAGACTGAGTGACAGAGACATCAATATCTCATGGAGACTTCAATGCTAAGATTGAGCAGACAATACAGGATATGAAGAAGTGATGGGAAGCACGGTCTAGGAGATATGAACGACAACGGGGAGCTGTTTGCTGACATCTGTGCCATGAAACAACTACGTGATTGGTGGAAGCGTGTTCCCACACAAGAAGATCCACCGAGCAACATGGGTTTCACCAGACCATGTGACAGAGAACCAAATAGACCACATATGCATCGCAAAAAAGTTCAGAAGATCGTTGATGGATGTCAGGGTCAAGAGAGGAGCAG
The DNA here is from genome assembly GCF_003073045.1 of Pomacea canaliculata. Taxonomy (NCBI): domain Eukaryota; kingdom Metazoa; phylum Mollusca; class Gastropoda; order Architaenioglossa; family Ampullariidae; genus Pomacea; species Pomacea canaliculata. The sequence continues at coordinate 21,816,511 of NC_037598.1, forward strand.
ATGTGGCGTCCGACCACCACCTTGTGACAGCAAAGCTTAAACTAAAGCTGAAGAAGAACTGGACAGACCACGAAAGAAGAAAAGCAAGATACAACGTGAACTACCTGAAAGACCCCAAGATGAAAGAAGAATACAAGACAGCAGTCCACAACAGATTTCAAGCACTCCAAGAACTACTTGACGAAGAGACACCCCAAATATCGAGACCCAGTGGAACAACATCAGAGAGTCTTTCAATACAGCATGCGAGGAAGTCCTTGGAAGAAGGAAACCAAAACAGAAAGAATGGATCACACCAGAAATCACAGAAGAAGATCCTCGAAAGAAGAGAAAGAAAACTGAAATCAACAACAGTAGAACTAGATCGGAGAAGGCAATAGCGCAGAAAGAGTATAGCACAGCGAATGCCGAAGTGAAGCGGAGCATCAAACAAGACAAGAGGAACCACATAGAGGAGCTAGCAACAGAAGCAGAAGAGGCAGCAGCAAGTAGGAACATGAAGAGACTGTACGATACGACCAAAAAGCTGACAGGAAAGATTAGACATTCAGAGCGACCAGTCAAGGGCAGAGACGGCAAACACACTGATGGGAACAGACCAGCAGCTGAACAGATGGCCGAACACTTTGAGGAATTGCTCAACCGACCACCACCAGTAAATCCACCAGACATCGAAGAAGCAGCGAGAGACCTACCGATCAACTGCAACAAACCAACCAAAACCGAGATCAGAAGAGCCATAACACAACTGAAGAATAGTAAAGCCCCAGGACCAGACGAGATACCAGCAGAGCACTGAAAGCCGATCCTGACCTATCCGTCAACATGTTGCACAGACTGTTTGAGAGGGTTTGGAAAGAGGAACAGGTCCCGGCAGACTGGAAAGAAGGACATCTCATAAAGATCCCAAGAAGGGGACCTCAGCCGATGCGAGAACTACAGAGGCATCACTCTTTTGTCCGTGCCTGGCAAGGTCTTCAACAGAGTCATACTGGAGAGACTGAAGGGCCCAGTGGACCAGATACTTCGAGAGCAGCAGGCAGGCTTCAGACAAGACCGATCGTGCACAGACCAGATAGCAACACTGCGGATCATCGTAGAACAGTCTATAGAGTGGAACTCGCCTCTCTACGTCAATTTCGTGACTACGAGAAGCATTCGACAGTGTGGACCGAGAGACGCTGTGGAAACTGCTGAGACACTATGGCATCCCGAGGAAGATCGTCAACCTGATCCGCAACTCATATGAGGGAATGACGTGCCGAGTAGTGCATGAAAGACAGCTAACAAGAAGCTTCGAGGTGAGGACAGGGGTCAGGCAAGGCTGCCTGCTTTCACCGTTGCTGTTCCTGATCGCAATCGACTGGGTGATGAAGCAAGCCACCAATGAAAGCGAAATGGAATCCAGTGGACTCTGTGGAACCAACTAGACGACCTTGACTTTGCAGACGATCTGGCACTCCTGTCCCACAGCCACCGACAGATGCAAGAAAAGACATCAGAGATCCAGTCAGCCTCGGCACAAGTGGGCTACACATCCATAAGGGCAAGACCAAGATCCTGAAGGTCAACACTGACTGCGAAGAGCCAATCAGGTTGGATGGGGAGCCGCTAGAAGAAGTCGACACCTTTACCTACCTCGGGAGTGTGATGGACAAACAGGGAGGGACAGACGCGGATGTAAAGACAAGAATTAACAAAGCAAGAGGCGCTTTCATAAAGCTTGGAAGGGTCTGGAGCTCCGGGAGCATAGGCTACACGACAAAGATCCGTCTCTTCAACGCCAACGTCAAGTCAGTCCTACTATACGGAGCAGAAACATGGAGGACGACCAAGGGCACAACGAAGAAGATCCAAACGTTTGTCAACCAGTGCCTGCGCAGGATCCTCAGAATTCACTGGCCAGAGAGATAAGCAACACCGACCTGTGGCAGAGAACGAAAACAACAGCCCATAGAAGAGGAAATCCTGCGGAGAAGATGGGTTGGCTAGGACACCCTAAGGAAAAACAACATCCAACGTCACAAGACAGTCGCTGACGTGAACCCCAGGGAAAGAGAAAGCGAGGAAGCCGAGAAACACCTGGAGACGGGACCTCGCCGCCGACACCAAGCTCACCGGATTTGGATGGGGTCAGCTGGTGACGGTAGCCCAGGACAGGAGGCGTTGGAGGGCGGTCGTCGATGGCCTATGCACCAGGAGGGGCGAAGGGCATAACAACAACATTTTAAAAGTAGCCCAAAGTAGCTGGCTACTTTTTGCAAAATTGTAGCTGTAGTGTAGCCGGCTACATTTTGAAAAAAAGTAGCTGTAGCCTAGCCGGCTACAAATTAAAAGTAGCTTGCCCATCCCTGTCTCTAACTAATCCAAAGTTAAAACTTGAAAAATTGTAGGATTTATTAAAGCTTAGAGAATGAATTGTGACGAGTGGCAAGGGGTGGAGCCGAGAAAGTTAACAATGGAAAACAGTTGGCAGAGTTGGCCTTTCAAATGTAAACTTTAGCATGCTGCTTCTTGTGATTGTTAATTGCACTGCACTGATGGCCTAGTGTTGACTCTCTATAAAGATTTGTTAATGAATCTTCTATTCTGATTTCCTCCACGCTCGTTCGGCTTCAATCTGAGAGATCTATGCAAACTGAAAGAGGTAAAGATTTGCTAACTGTAGGTTGACCCTAAGCGGGTGACAAGATGGTCAGCGCGGCATGGCGTCCACTTGAAGAGCTGAGCAAACCCGAGTGCGGTGTGGCCCGCAATGGAACTTATTTGCGAGCGGCACTTCCGGCTTTCCAAAACGAGGCCTGATGGTTACGAGGAAGAATGTCTGAGAGCTTCAGACGTCCAATAACACTGGCTTTCTTGTGTTTTGTACAAATGATGACAGATATAATCTAGCTGATAGACTCTACTTCCTTTCGTTTGCAAGGAGCACCAAAAAAAAAAAAAACAAAAAAAAAAAAAAACGAGAGAGAGAAAAAAAATTAAAACTTTGAATCTAAAGATTGGGGAGACAAAAACACATGTTTTTTACGCATGTGTTGAGCTGATGAGAGGCTTGTTTTGCTCTCAAAAGAGTCTATGAGGCCTCGTTCTGGTACTAAGATGGCGCTCGTGTGGATATTTGTTGCCTTTGACGCTATCACTACTACAAAATAATTTCTATTTTCTGAGGGTAGAAGATCTCAGCTCTTTTTCTCCCTCTCTTTCCTACTTCACATGTACTGATCATAATTTAATTTTGCGTAATGGAGACATTTTACTTACTGAACACTTCGACTTCGCATATCATTAGTGGATCTGTACGACGACCTTTTCTCCTCAGCTTCAAAACTTGTCCAGTCCATTTTCTTCTCTTATTGTTAGGAATATAAACTGGATCAGGTGTTTCATCATTGGTAACAAAAATCTCTTTACCATCCAATAAAATGCTGATTCCTGACCTCTTCACTGTAAAATAAGAAAAAAAAAACCACACACACACACACACGTACGCACGCATTTATTCCCAGCGCCATACATCACAAACAATGTTTTATGTAGATGTTACTTGAATTATAAGCACATTAAATAGGCCATGCTTGTTTAAATCTACTGATCACTAAAACAGTTGCATTCCTGTGTAGCGGGCGTGTGCGGACTTTTTGCCGACGGACGTTTCACCGACGGACGTTTCGGAGCCGGACGTTTTGCCGACCGGACGTTTCGCCGCCGGACGTTTCGGAGTCGGACGTTTTGCCGACCGGCGTTTCGCCGCCGGACGTTTCGCCGCATTATGTCAGAGAGAGAGAGAGAGAGCTTACTTACTTCTCAAAGAATGAAAGTAACTACTAGATTACACAATAATTCTTTATTTCAAACAAATTTTACACACAGACTTCACAGACAGTTCACTTTGATTGTCACAGATTATGCGCAACAGCTTTGAGAAAAAAAACATTGATACAATGGCGAGAGAAATGTTTGAGCTAAGGGGCGTCCCACACTTGACTTCGGCTAAAGGTCCCGCGTGAAATGCCGAAATGAAGTGCCCCGCACCGAAACCTCCTGCGGTGAAACGCCGGTCGGCAAAACGTCCGGCTCCGAAAAGTCCGGCGGCGAAAAGTCCGTGTACCTGTAGCGGGTACTTTTCCTCCGAGTTCTACTTTACTAGGAGCAGATGAGAATGCCGATGTTTTAATGCATTTATTTTGCAAATTAGGCGTTATTATGTATTCACATGTTGGGGAATATTATTTTTAAATGAAATAAACTCGATCATAAAAGAAAACAAATCGTGCGCTTGAGCTGTCATGAAAGCCGTAAATTACTGTCATATTTCATGTATACCTTTCACTGTTTTATTTATTGTGTAGCTTCTACTGATAATGCTATTTGTTGAAATTGTTGTGTAAACGGATTATCACTGAGATTATGGCCTTTATTGTGTGGTAAAGTGCTGTACAAATGTACATTTTTATATCATCTTCTATAACGGCGTATATAACATTTCTATATCATTGGATAACGTGCGTAACAAGTAAATAAACACTTTGCTATGTGGTTTTAGTACAAAGACCAAAAAGGTCTTCTGTGCACGTAAACTTTGCTTCGTTAAAATCACAAACTACGATTTCTTGTGTCATTATCTGGTATTTAAAACTGCTTGCCTGTTTCTTGCAAATCAAATCCCTAATAATAAAGTTGCATCAGACAAGAGCTCACTTAATGAGGCAATCAAATAAAGACATAAAATAAAAAAAAAAAGGTTTGGAGTCTTCTGTCGATTCGACAATTTGAAAGCCAGCAGCCTGCAAAAACAATCCTATCAACCACAATTACATTTTAAGTTCTTTTCTGCATAATGTATGTCAGAGGCACAACAAGAGAGATTAATGTTTGGACAACAAACTGAAAGTGGCTCTCAGCAAGTGAAAAAGACGCCCAGGTAGACATCCCGGTAGGTAAATTCTATTATCGTGTTCGCTGAAGGCTGTCATCGTGAGGACTGTTATCACCTGTCAGGAGACACTTACGGCCCACGAGTCAATTTGGAGTCGAGCACGCTAAAAACAAGACTAGTCTTGCGAGAGAGAAAAGAAAAAGAATGTATCAACGCCAGAAACGACATTGCTCACTTTTATCGTCATTGTCAAAGTCGATGCTGATTCCAGCAAGTTCATACTTTTCCTCTAGATCGACTTCCCAGAAAGGAGCAGGATCGCCTTCAGCAGTAGACATACATGTGGTGAGTTCTGATGTTGATAAGTAGCCATCATTGGCAAGGCATGAATCATCATTGTCTACTTTTTTAATTGTACTTGCCTTTGATGGTTTACCTATTGCGACGTTTACTGTAACCGAGAAAAAAATAGATGCTGACACATCTCTAAAATCTATGTTCATCGATATTACGTTTATAAAAATACAAGTGAGTTAGAATGCAAGAAAAGCATCATTGGGAAAATATCAGCCTGTTCATAAATATTCTTCTTTGTTCACAGCTTACGAAACACACAAAACAATAAAGATCGTGTGAGAAATAAGATAATTTTACTGAACTTTACTTCAAGAATACCAAAATCACGCCGTTAACGACTCAAGTTTACCTTTACGGGAAACATCAGCGAAAATGTATTTTCTACTTGTTGTGCATTCTTCTCCACATTCGCATGGTCGACCTGAAACCCCCAAAAAGCAGAAAGATTAGTTTTATACTTTAAGAAAAACGAAGATTAAAAATTACAAGATGGTAATACAATTACTATTAGTATTATTTGGTCATTACCATTGCTGTTCTGTTGTAGGGAGTATCAGTATTTCAGAGGTTAGTCGCTCGGCAGGTCTCTGGTGTGAGGCCAACAAGCTTGTTATTGTACAACTCCAATCTATCTCGCAGAAATGATTGTTTTATATACCGGAGAATGCAGAGACGTTACAAGGAGAGACAGCGGCAAAGCAGAGATCAAAGGATGGGTTTCTGCGCTTTGCGAATGAATTTACAGGCAGCAGCAATAAGCGTTACCAAAGATACTAAATACTATTAGTAATAGAGTATTAGTATTATCGTATTTAATATCTTTGGTGTTACTAAGAATAGCTTTATGACGAGGTCTTCTGCTTCAGCCACACGGCTGGGGCTTACCACAAGTAAAGCAGAATATCTCTTCGACAGTTTTAACTGCTCTTTAAGTTCGTGAAACCGAAAAACGTGAACATGGGGGTGTAGTATTTGGTAAAGGTGGACAGAAGTTACAATAAAATGTAATGGCCACAGTGAGGTAAGTTCGAGTTGATTGTGTAAACCAACTGGTCATTAAATTCTGCTAATAATAAAATCTTCATTTTGACTTGGCAAAATCCACCAAAATCCAAGTCAATCCTTAGTGTGGTCTAAGTAGGTAAAGCTACAATGTCTGCTTTCATTTCTTCACCTTAGCTTTAAGATTCCAAGATTATAATATTTTATTAAGTAGGCCTGAGCCTATTTCAAGAGGAACAACAGCAGCCACCATAATTAACACTTCATGAACTTTACTGTGAAAAAAATACAAAGAACTTTCGATAGTACAAATAAATAAGATTTGCACCAACATCAGTAGTTTACATCCCAACATGGACAGTAATTGAAACTGCCGCAGCCATATAGTGGAAGGTGAAAACTAAGAGCTCACAATGTGTATTACTTGCTGTCATCGTGTCAAGTCTCTTGATGTTTGCTGGAGATATTGAACTAAATCACTGACGATTCATGCTTCCAATACAGTGGACCAGAAGACGAATAACTGTGCTTTAATGGCGATCTCGATCCTGGACATACCTGTGTCTGAACACCTGGCAACAAGTGGTGACGACCACCCCACCCATGTGTCAAAAAAAAACCAAACAAACCCTACTATTCAAAGTATAGCTTCCACTCTTGCTGTTCCCTTTACTTATCTTTCCCGCATGGAGCAGTCTCAGTCCCCTTTTATCTGTACCGTAGACACCGAACTTTGCCGAGCGCCCTCACTACCACTACCACTACCACTTCCACTACCTCTACCACTACCACCATCGCCTGGACTTCTCGTTGACTGCACTGCGTCCATATTTGTGCGACGTTGATCAGACAGTTGTGATTTCACTTGATCATGTTGCCATACCAGCAATATGGCGTCTTGGAGTGATAAGTCAGCCTTTAATTGTAATTTTTCAGACAAGTCTCTGTCGAGGATCCCTAGTACAAAGCGATCTCGAATGGTTTCGTCTTTGCCTCTTATTTCTGGCTTTGCAGCGAGCTCGTGCAAAATCTCTAATGTATTCTTCAACGCTTTCTTCTAGTTTTTGATTTCTAGTGTAAAATCGTGAACGCTCGTGGATGATTTTGCGTTTTGGAACAAAATAGCCATGAAACTTTCCAAACACAGTGTCATACTCCTGCTGCTAGTGTGCATCTAGACCAAATGGCATGCAAATGCGTTCTGCGTCACTGCCACCAGAGGAGCTCAAAGCACTGACCTGAACTGCTTCATCGTCTTTGTCTTATTCTGATCCACATCTGAAGCACCAAAATCGTTACTTCCACTCGGGGCACAAACTTTGCTGAGCAAAGTTAAGTTGTTCTGGAGCTCTAAATGGAGCCATTCCTCAGTTTTGATTCCTTGTTATAGAACTTAATCCCACTTATGACACCATGTATCGTGCTACGTCCCTACAGCCGACCAACACTAGACGCTGTTGTAGTTTGATGAAACAGTATTTATTAAATATGATTATAATAACGCTATCGACATGTAACATTGAAAAAAATTTATATGGACAGATGATAAAATCTTAGAGTTTCAGAATAATCTTCAAAGTGCAAGGCCTCTTTAAGAAGACTGAGAGTCTTATTGTTAAAGACATAAATACTAAACTTGCAATGTTCAATGATGGCTTACTATTAGCTGGTGTGTGTGTGTGTTAATAAAACTGTATACAAAGGGAGAGAATGAAAAAGTCTGGTTTGAAGTAGAATGTACAGAAAGTAAGATTCATCTGCGCATGACCCTCAAGAAATTTTGTACAACACACTCCGATGAGGAAAGAAATAAATATCTGCTAAAAAAGAGAGGAAAATCTACATCTACAAAAAATCGCTTTGTAAGAAGAAGGGAGATCATACAAACTTTTTAGTGAAATGTCTAAAAGAAAATATATCGGATTCTAAACGGTTCTGGGAAACTGTTAAGACCATCAGGAGGAAATCCTTCACTGTATGCCCTATCCCATATGAAGAATGGTTTAAATATTTAAATTTTTCTCTTTTATGACAGACAGTATTAAAACACAGTACAATAGTACATTAGAGGATACCACTAGCAATGCAAAGGAAAATGATGAGGCACTAAACAGTGTTATCTCAAAACAGGAAAGAGTAAATATTATGAGATCCTTAAGCAACAAAAAGACTTCTGGGCCAGATGGCTTAATAGGAGAACCCTAGAAATATGCCTTGGATTATGTTCTGCCTTTTCTTACCCCATACTTTAACTACCTTTTTGATAATGGTCTGTTTTCTGACAAGTCGACTAAATCAGTTATACAACGGTTACATAAAAAAGGGAATTCTAGTAAACCAGAAAATTATCGAGGCATTTCCCTACTAAATGTCTGTAGCATTTTTTTTGTTATTTTTGAAAAAAGCGACTTACAGACTGGATGGAGGACAATGAGATAATTGGGGAAGAACAAACAGGGCTTAGGAGAGGGTGCAAGACCATAGATCAAGCATTTGTTCATGTGGCTTTGATTCAGAAGAAGCTACTTAATCATAAAAAGAACTTTCTGTTGTTTTCTTTAACTTTCATCAAGCATTTGATATGATTTCAAGAATCAAATTATGGAATGTACTAAAAATGTGACAACGACAATGAGACTACGTGCTTGTACTACAGAAGATTTACTCCAAACAGCGTTTTCCGCGGCAGCCAGCTTCGCAGGCGGAACTATTAGAACCATTCACGGAGGCTCCTTCAGTGGATTGGATGACGCGAAGATTAACCAGAAGATATTATGATGCATCTTGGAAGCCGCTTAATGCTCGCCAACCCAAGATTAGTGAAGAGGTCCTACAAAGGGTAATACTCTCAATATGTGTATTTTCAAGACCTCTGCAAAGAGCAGACCGTAACCCAGAGACAGGAGAAACCACTCTCGTGTTTTAAATGGCCCCATTGCCACGAGCTCTAAAGTAAGTCGTTTACAATATTAGAAAACAATTTAGCGGACCCAGAATTGTTATCTGTTCAAATATTCGTTTCACGGAGGAACTGAATTTTATAGTCTAAAGCCCGAATATAGCGAGTACTGTGAGATAGTGAAACTCGAGGTCGAATGTTTTTTTTTAAGGCCATTTCAGCCATTGTCACTTTTACAGGGTGAATATATACAAACCATCTTCTCACTTATCTAATCACCTGTCTATTCATACCAACGTCGTCTGTATCCTACATACATATAATCTGTATACACTGTATAACTTGTATATCTTGTATACCGACAGTATTACTGTGGATGTAATACGGTGGATGTACTACTGTGGATGTACAGCTTTTGTGACTGTTTTATTGGGGGCCGAGAAACAGCACACGTGCGTAGACGAGCAGGAGCAGTAAACTTGGTGTGAGCAGGGGAGGGAACCAGGGCAGCCCGAGTGTAACCCGCCGGTGGAGGGGAGGTTTTCTCTTAGCCTCCGACTCATCTAACCCTCGTCCTGACCACCAACCGGCCAGCGACCACTCGGTATTGTAAAACACTCTTTGTATGATTAAAAGTTGGTAATTATCCTTAAAACCAAGAACTCTGGAGGAGTGCAGTGACTATGATAATTATAACGTTTGAATTTCGTCAGGGACAGACAGCGCTAATTACAAAGGAAGTGAATACTTTACAAGTGACATTTTAGAATTTATTTGTGTCATCTTTACTGTTGTTCCTATTGTTGCTTTGGATTATTGATGTATTATTACTGATAAGGTAACTTGTGTGATGAAAGAAGGTGTAATATACTGATTGTTGGTATTAGTTATTTGTTTGTACGCAATAATTATTGGTGCTTCCAAGGAGGGACACCCATCCTATATCGATCTCGTTATTTCTTTTGTGGAAAGAATGCGCATGTCTGCGAGAGGACCGTGAAAGAGTGACTTTAAAAAAGGGAAAATAGAAAGAGAAACTAAGACAGCAACTTTCTTCGGGTAATTTTTAATACATTAGTGTGACGAACACCGGCAGATATTTGTTTTATGTTGAGTGAGAGTACCTGTGTTTAAGTTTATCGTTCTTAACTCAATGTGGTGGTTCTGACAATTTGGTAATCCCGATCTGTCGTGGGTCAGTCAACAATAACCCCGCGACTATTCACAAGATTGTAAAATTGTTCAATTAAATACCTTCAACTTTCACAGATGAGTTGTAAAATGTAGCAACATGTAAACATCATATTCTTTAAAAGCTGCTATAAAGTTTAGTAGCAACTCATTCCAGTTACCCATTTCTCCGCTAAGTACCTTAAGTACTATAGTACCTTCACTGGAGTAGAGGAAGAAAAACAATTTTCAATAATATTTTATCTCCAATGAAAGCACTGAAAAACACAATAATCATTATAAACATTCTTACACATATTTAATTTTTGCAATTTAAATAAACACAATTGATTTACTTTGACTTAAAAAAATCAAACTGTATACAGCAAAAAAGCTGCATTTCTTGACCAGTGATGTGGAAAGCAGTTATTCTAATGACTTATGCACTCTGGGAGCAGCTTCTGTCTACATACGTTTATTATAATATGGCATTTTATGTTATGTTGGGTGGGTTTATATGTGTGTGTGTGTCTCTGTGCACACATGGAATCATTTACTATTGCCACTGTATTCATATGTCAGTAGTCGCACTTTGTCACTGTTTGAAACTAGCCCAATACCGAAGGGTCATTAGACGTTTAATTGTATTAGCTTCGCGATCTTTGTTCCAAAATCTTCGTCAAGTGTGCAGCTTACGGTAAATGTTGCCATCTCAATCAAAAATTCAGTAAGGTAGAGGTCTAGCTAAAACTCGTGTACGTGTTCGTCTGTGTGTGTGTGTGTGATGTTTCAAGGAGCAGCAGGTTTAAAGTGCTTGGATGTGTGTGGGAGTGTCACATGTGTAATTGCCATTTTATGTTAAAATCGTGTACTATAAGCTCAGTCACTGTTCACTGGCAGACCAATGTCTTTTCCACACATATATGCTTACCGTCACACTGTGTACCAGACTTTCCCCAGCCTGGTAGGCAGTTACAAGTCCCGTCATCCTTGTTACACGTTTCACCTTCACAACCAGCTCCACAGTCATTCTCGCAGTTTTTTCCCCACTTGCCAGGATTGCAACCTGTTCACCAAACACGCGAGGCCAAATATTACGAGCCAGCACTTACTGGAAGAAAACTACAAAGACTGGCGGGTAAGTGCTTTCAAAAGTGCAGTCATTTATGTGAAAGCACTATTAGAAGTACATTTCCAAATAATAGACTCCAACACAGCTACTCGTACAAAAGGTCAAGACAGACACGTTATTCACGCTCACAGTCAGCACAGGGTCGCGTTAAAGGTTTTGCTCTGAAACAAAAATGTTTTAAGTTTGGGCTTAAAGGAGGTAAGAGAATCAGAATGACGAGGGCTGAAAGGTAATCTGTTCCAAGGTAATGGGGCTTGGCACGAGAAATACCTCTGCCATACGTCTTTCGTCTTAGTGGGACTCGAAGAAGTGGCAGCAGATGAGCAAAGACATCGCGCGGGAGTTAGGATAGGAGTGATCTGGTAAAGCTATCGAGAACCAGTGCCAGAAACGGCGGAGTGTGTTAGAGTGGAAAGGTTATAGACTACAAGATCTGTTTTGTTGTGCATTGTGTATGCATGTGTCTGTGTATGCTTGTTTAAGGTGCATTTGATGTCTGCCTTAACAAAGGCGAGCTCGCGTGCCTGTATGTATATAAAGCGCTTTGAGTCCGGCTAATACTGGTTGAGGATGCTATTTAAAAGTGATTATTATTATATTTATTAATCTGTAGGGAAGTATGCAGCATTGTCCTTCCACCGGAGTACAGAAGAAACGAGGTGCGTACTCTACAGTAAATTTGCACATCTGAATCAAAAATACAACCAGGCAGTGGTCAGTTCAAACAAAATTCAAAACAAGTGTGTACTTGAGTGTGTCTGTTGTGAGTGTGTGTGAAGGATGAGCGGGGGTAAGGTGCGTATGTGTGTTGGGGTGTCACCCTTGTCATTGTCATTTATGTTAAAAACGCTTTTTATCAGCTCAACCATGCACTGGCAGCCCTAATTTCTTTTAAAAACATTCATATTTACCTCCACACAGTGGCGCCACCAGTTCTTCTGTTTTACATTTACAATGCCCATTAGTCATGTCACACTTTCCGTCCTCACAGCCCTCTCCACAGTCATTCAGGCAGTCCTCTCCCCACTTTCCATGCTTGCAAACTGTTCACAAAACATGTGAGGCCAAAGAATATGAGACAGCACGTACTGAGAGAAAACTACAAAGACTGAAGTAAGTGCTTTCAAAATTGCATTTTTGTATTGTGAAAGCGCTAACAGAAGCAGTTAAATTTAAAAGAATAGATGCATATATATATAATCAATAGCCTCGCAAATGAAGTCAAAGAAAGAAAGACAACGTGTGCAAGAGAAGTAATGTATCATCTTTTTGGGAAAGAAGACGTCTCATGTCATTTTAACGACTCAGCGATTCTCGGAACCGCCAAAGACGAACAAGTGCAAAATAGGTAGAGTGTTTATTAATACGTATAAAGTAAACATTTTAAATACTTTATTTACAATAATGCTCTCAGTTAAACTTCATTACTGTTTTCATATTGCTTGAACCGTGTCATGGCATTAGTAAAAGGTGTTCTGTGTTAACAGATAAACTCAAAACTGTTTTGTCCTAATTAAAGCTGCATTAGCAAGACCAGATAAAGGACTGACAGAATAATAATTAATAATAATAATAATAATGACGATGATGATGACGATGATGATGATTAATGATCATGATAAGAAAGAAAACGTTTCGGATTGTCTCTCCAAAGTTTGTGTATGGTGCGTTCGTATGTTTGCGCGTGTGCGTGTGTGAAGGTGATGTCATTCATCAGATTTATAACTGTAGTACAGCATCAGCTCTGCAGTTCTGCACTTGCAGTCTAATATATTTGTCCATAAAGGTAGGCTTACCATCACACTTTGGAGGCATCCAGTGTGACCTGCATGTACACGTTCCGTTCAAGTGGCAGTTGGTCTCTTCACACCCAGCTCCACAGACATCCGTACAGTTGTCTCCCCACTTTCCATCAGGGCATTCTGTACACGAGACATGCGAAGGCAAAGATTCTTAGACATCACGTACTGATGAAAATTACAAAGACTTAAAGGTAAGTATCTGCTTTCAAACTATCAATTTTTCATGGCAGAGTGCTAACAAAAATCGAATAAAAGAATTAAAAAATACAAACCTGCATTCCATCACCACACAAAATAAGGTGAGGGGAAGAAAGACAAGGCTTGCAGTAGAACTATTGTGTGTTTTAAATGGGAAAGAAAACTTCTCATGTCAGGTTTCTCTTGTTTCCAAACAGAGTGATAAGAGCTGTAGGGTTTGCATCTAAGCAAATCTTAAGACATCAGAAAAGTTTTGTATTCAGTTTCAGACAAACTAAAGGTGCTCTTTGATTAGGTCATAACTATTTTTACAAGCAATTTTATTGTTCGTTTTGGTCTTTTTCATGTACTTGTTAAATTCTGACATGACTTTTTATTCCAGCAAACAAACAAGAATGCATGTATTCAGCCAGCAAGACATCAGACACGGTGCTAAAATATTTCATTTCTTTCGAAAATCAAGTATTAGGCAGAGCAGCCTAAGCCGTGTGCTCAATAAAAGTTTGTAATTAAATAGATTTTTAAAACAAAAGACATACACATTTTTGTCCTATGCCTTCTAAGGCAGTCACTGCTTCAAACTACGTCAACATTTAGAAAGAACACTGTTTATGTTAATTAAGTTTACTAAAATAAATAAAAAGAGTTACCTGTACAAGCACCAGTACAATTTAAAGGTATTTTGTAAATAATATATCAGTGGATTTGTCTTTCCACCTAGTCTTATGAGCTGATTGATATTACAAGTTCCGAGATTAAAACTATATACTACTTTCGGCGCTGCGCTAAGTGGAGACGTGATCTGCTGTATTAACATGGCAGATAAGTGGTAATTATTGGGAGGGATTAATAAAGATGTTTTGTATCAAATTCAAAGTAATAACAAACCAAGGTTTAGCAGTTTTTGTTCTTAATTTACTTTGTCAGAAGTGAACGTTTGACATCTTTTCTTGGCAACAAGTTCGTTTATGTTTGGGGTAAAGTTTCTATGTTGTGGAGATTCTCAGGTTGGACTGCATGTGTACTTCAGTAAGACGACTCCTGTGTGATGTTTTGTTGATCTTCATCATAGAGAAAAGCTTCTCACACAAATATGTACTGCCAAACATGCTCAAGATTCGAGCCGCATGTAGACGAAGCTGGGGCATCGTTTGTGAGAGGGAATGAGTGAACTGTGCAGGCCCCACACAGTCGTACTTTGCCTTCACTCATTACACTGCAGTTCTATGAGTTCCATTTGCAAATGCACAGGTGCAGTTTCCACGTTGATGGCAAATGGGTTGTGAAGTAGTTGGAAATTGTTTTTTCTGTACCTCAATGTCACTGAAACGGCGTTTAAACTTAGCACGAAGTGAGTTCAGTTTTTCAACAACATGTACATTTGGGAACCTTGACGCTGACTTCGTCCATCACTGTTTTGCAGCAAGGAAAGTGAAACAAGTTGCATTGGTTCATTTGTGTTTCCCATAAGACCCACTTCACTTGAAATGCCTTCACTGCACCATGCAGTCCTGTAATCAAGCGGCACCGTCCCTGGAGCTTCAGGTTCAAGGCGTTGGGATAAGTAGTTATGTCACACAGAAATGCCAACTCACATTTCCACTTTTCATCCTCCAACACTGTGAAGTCTTTTCCTTTGCTGTCCATGAACTGACAGATTTCCCAAATTAGCTGAAAAACTCGAGTGAGAACTTTTTCCCAACTTAGCCACCGCACGTCTGTGTGATACGCCTGCCGCCCAACTGGGAATATTTCCTGCACAAAGGACTGAAACAGTCGGGGATTGAACCCTTTGGCTCTGATGAAGTTGACGGTTTGTGTTACAGTGCTCAGTACATGCTCCATGTTGAGGACACAACGACTCTTGGTGTATTATGCAGTGATATTCTATCAACTCATAACTACAAGTTTCTAGTCCACTCTTTGGACCACACATATATGGCGCTCCTTCTGTTGCAAGTGCAACAAGTTTGTCCCAGGGCAGGTTCATGTCAGTTATACTTTGACATACGTAGTCAAAAATGTCCTTTCCCGTCGTTGTCCCATGCATGGATTTTATGTCTAATATTTCTTCTGTGATATTCAAACTGGAGTCGACTCCACGAATGAAGATGGCGAGTTGTGTGGTGTCAGTCATGTCAGTACTTTCATCGACTGCAAGAGAGTGTGCAACGAAGTCTGCTTTTTTTTTTTGATCAGCTGTGTTTTCACATCAGTGGCCATCTCACAAATTTGATCAGCAACCGTGTTTCTGCTTTTTGTGACCTCCCACACTTTTATCATGCAACTCTTCACAAACACTCCCTCATTGAATGGCCGGACTGATTTAGCGATCTCTTCTGCCACAATAAAACTTGCTCTCACAGCAGTTTCACGTTTTGATGTTTCTATAGTGAAAAATGTCCCAATGGCTTTGAAAAGACTCTGTTTTCAAAATCAACTTTTCTCTTGGCCATTTTAACGGCTAGCTTTAATTTAAAATTTAATTGCTATTGAAATTACGAAAAATCCCTTCACTACACACTGTAATGTATTCGATCTTCATTATGTAAAATTAACATTAAGTAAATGTCTTTAGAAAAGTCACAACACGAGCTTAGTGTCCGATCATCTTTCTTTGGAGACAGACCCGCTCGCCAGCCAGAAGAAAGTGCTGAGTTTCTATTAGTCCGTGTTGAGTTGCCTCTTCCTACAGGTGGGGTGTCCCGGTTACCCTTTGATTTCGGATGGATTGAGGTACTCAAAATCTTCGACCCGCTGCCGTGTTCAGGCCAGTGTCCCGTGTCACAGCTCAGATTTATGGGCCCCGACTTGACCATCCTTTCAGATCATGAACAGGAGCGGTGCAGTGCACTGCTGGTGGTCTACACAAACTTCCCTAAAAGTAGAAAACACGTTTTCTGCAATCATTACATCGCTTGTTGTGCTGGACGTGAACTTTTCTGTCATTTCCACTTCTTGTCGCCGGACCATTAACTATGATTAACTAAAAGTCTTTCGAGGGCCAGGTAAATTTGATGACCGTGACCGTGTGCGGGCCGTGTGTTTGACACCCCTGCTTTATTACATATGTTTTTACATTCGTTATCCAAAGGTTCCTGTCGCACAGTTTAAAAATACACACACATATATTACATAGTTAACTTTTTTCAGCGTCCATTTATGCTTGACGTTTTAGGACTTAAATATCACAGCTTTTCAATTTTTAAGTAAAATACAAACAAAACAGTAAACTTCTAGTCCACTGATATAATAAATAACAATACAAGAAATCTTGATTATTCTAGATTTTACAATAATAAAATATTTTCCTGGGACCACCTTTTTTATAAGGTAAGATTTAAAACCAACACTAAATTGGTTTAACAAAAATATGATAAATCGTCTAATATACTGTGCGTTCTTCTTTCTTGGAATAAACACGGCTATTTTGATTAAGTTTACTAAAATAAATAAAACAAGTTACCTATACAGACACCAGTACTTCTGTTGCAGGTGACGTCTTGACGTTTGCACTCTTCAGGACACGGCTGGTCACATGTATCACCCCAAACATCGTTGTTTTTGCACTCTGAAAATATTAACTCTGTGTGTGTGTATATATATAGAGAGAGCGAAGTCCATGTATGCCTCACATTTCAGTGCTCAAATATCATAGCTTTTCAATCTTTAAATAAGATACAACAATAAACAGTAACTTCTAGTTTTGTGATTGTAGCACTCTAGAAGTGTACTGAGTATGTAATTGTTTGTTGTAAAGTCGGCGTCGAGCGACGCTGCCCCCTTTTCCACGCTGGCTGAGTTCGACCCTGAACTGCCCGCCCGCGGCCGCTGGTCTATTGTTACACCCGCCTGAGAACTTGGGGGGAAACAATGACCAGACAGGGCGAGGGGGGACGGGGGATGGAGGTATCTAGATTCTAGAATGTTCGAGGGTAGGGAAATAAGTAGCAGGGCTGACAGTGGCTTGGGACCTTTTGTGAAGTTGCAGGAGATAGAGAAGTCAGGCCAGCTGCCGAGCAAAACTGAATTAAAAACTTCAGTGTGGAAATTCGATCTTTGTGTTGTTTCTGGTACGACTAGCCCACCCTACGTAGCCATCAGACACTGACGTGTTGGTTACATTTCTGGCGCCCAATATGGGGCTAGTTGTACTAGAGCAACTTTAATCACTCGGTAGAATACCGTGGCTGAACGGAGCACAACCAACACTGGAGCAGCAGGTGAAGATAACATCGTTGAAAAACTTCGCCGCCAGTTGGAAGAGCTCCGGTCAGAATATATGAGAAACAAAGCAACGAGACCGATACATGTGCAATTACAACCGCCCGTTTCTCTCCCGGAATTAAAAACAATCACAGGACTTCCACCTACATCGCCCCAAGAGGTCACCTTCGAGCAGTGGAAAGTGCAGGCGCTCGAGGTACAAGATGATGCGCTGATTGAGGAGAAGGTCGGCTTCTTGAGACGAAGTGTAAAGGGAAACGGCGCATCTTCACACCAAAGACAAGCAGTATAGCGCCGTCAGTGAATGGATTGCAGACTTGCAGGTGCTGTTTGGAGGGCTACAATCTTCAAAGGACATGTACGTCGAATTGTGACGGACAAGACCGACCAGAGGGCAGGGCCTGTCACAATTCCTCCTGCAACTCTCCACAAGGATGTCGGTGCTAAAAGCATTAGGCAGCCTGGCGGAGGAGGAATGTTACCGCAGGCTGTATTATATTTTCTCCAAGGGAATCTCCGAACCGAAGGTTGCCATGGAGGTTCGAAATATGTTTGAGATCCCTGGGGAAAGTAGGCCCACCTTCCCTGAGCTATACCGCCATGTGCGGCAGATTGAGAGTTTGATCTCAAAATGTGATTCACCAAGTGAGAAGGGTGAGAGATCCATCAACGCCCGTACAGAGGTGCGTGTCACCCACGTACAACAGGACAGACCGGTCCGTGAGATGAGAAGAAGCAAGTACCTTTTCAAGTGAGGGGAGGAAGAGCACTTTTATCGTGAGTGCACCAATCCAGTGAATGCGGCGCTGGAGGTGCAGAGAGAGAGAGAACGGTGGAGACAAGAAAACTACTGGCGGAAGAAACAGGGCCTCCCCGAACTGAAAGGGGCCACCACAGAGGGGCGAGTGCTGGTCCAAGAAGGCGACCGTGAGACCCCAGCCGAGAAGGTGAGAAAACTACATCATCTCCTTTCAACGCCGGCCAATACCATCGAACAGGGCCTTTTAAACCTATGCCGAGTCCGGTTAAATAGTGCAGTGCTGGATATTCCTCCACAGAAAAACTGTGGAACTGTGTGGTAACCTGACAACGACTTTGAACGCGCCTGTTACAATCACCGCGCGTTCACGGGAATGGTTACCGGAAAATATCACTGTGGTGTCAGCCAGTGTCACAGGGTCGAGAGTGCAGGTGGCGGTGAGAAACTCCTCTTTCAGACGACCTTTGACGCTGTCCAGTCGAGTGGTGCTCGCGGACTTACACTCACCCGCAGACCAAACAAACCTCGAGGCGTTGGTGGGACCGAGCTGCGAATCACCCATCCGCATCGACGGCGTTACGTCAGGCTGATTGATAGACAGCGGCTCGCAGTGTCTATTGTGTCGGAGTCTTTTTTCCGCAGAAATATGAAATATAGACAGCTGGAAACCCTGGATTCTACACTGCAAGTGATAGGAGCAGGCGGTCATTCCGTGCCCTATATTGGTGTTGTGCGTGTGTCGGTGTGGCTGCCTAAAGTTGTCGTTGGTGTGGACAGTAAAGTAGACACCTTGTTACTAGTCTGTCCAGACACGGAGTATTCGTCAAGAGTGCCAGTGATAGCGTACACCAACATTCTGAGAGCCTACGCCAGGCAGTGCGAACGTATGGCGGGGCGGAACTTTACAACAACATTACCGTTGTGTGGCATGATCGCAGGGAGGCGACAAGTGCACCCAATGGACGTCTGTGCCCGGTGCGACTGTAAACACCTGACACAACACTGCCACCCCGCTCGGTGACCGATGTCCGAGGGATTGTGCGTGAGTATGTAAACATCAACAAGGACGCTGTGCTGATTCAGGAGCCAACGGTGGAGGCGTTACCAGACGGAGTGTGTGTGTTAAGTGGTGGTAAAGTGTCAACAAACACTCTTCCGCGGATTAGAGTGACTTTATTAAACACCACCGATTCACCCGTTAATGTCAAACGGAAAGGTGTGGTAGCGGATCTGTTTACCATCCAGAGTGAATATTCACTTCCTAGTGTATTACAGGATTTGAACTGTGTCATACAAGACGCAGGCAGGACTCATTGTAATGCCAACCACGTAGAAGAAGGTAGGAACAGTGTTCCTAAACTGTCGGGTAGATTTCGTTTTGGTGCAAACGTCGACCAAACATGGAAAGACAGATTCACAAAGAAGTTGTTGACATTTAGTGATGTTTTTAATGAAAAAGAGTTTGACTTGAACATGACAGACGTTGTGCATGACATCGAACTGACTCCAGGTCCGTCGATTAGAGAAAGACCGAGGCCTATACCGCCACAGGACCTGGAGAAGTTTAGACAGCATATGCAACAGTTGTTAGAAGCTCGCATCATCAAGCCGTCGACTAGTTCCTTCGCTTCTCCGATTGTGCTAGTGAGAGTACAGTGAGAGACAGTTATGCATTGCTAAAGATTGAACAACTGGTTTTAACATTGAGTGGAGCTAAGTTTTTCACTAGTCTAGATTTGTCAAAGGCATATTACCAGGTACCTCTGTCAGAGCGAGCAAAGAAGGTTTCTGCATTCACAACCCCATTTGGGCTGAATGAGTTTCAGAGGTTGCCATTTGGCCTTGTCAACGCCCCCATGACCTTTCAGCGTATGATGGACTGTTGCTTGAGTGACATGAACTTGGCAGAGTTGATGATTTTTCTTGATGATATTTTAGTACACATATTTTACTAACCTCCAGCATCTAGAAGATAGAACAATTAGCGCTCTGGAGAGGATGCGTAGTTTCAAACTGAAACTTGACCCCGATAAATGTATTGTTGCCAACACTGAGGTTAGACACCTCGGATACCTCATCTCTGCAGAAGGCATTAGGCCAGACCCTGAAAAGATCGAGGCTCTGACCAGTTGGCCAGTCCCCAAAACAGTTCGGGATGTTAAAGCGTTCCTAGGGTTTGCAGGATTTTATAGGCGCTGGGTTC
Source organism: Pomacea canaliculata (assembly GCF_003073045.1). Classification (NCBI taxonomy): domain Eukaryota; kingdom Metazoa; phylum Mollusca; class Gastropoda; order Architaenioglossa; family Ampullariidae; genus Pomacea; species Pomacea canaliculata. The sequence goes on from NC_037598.1 coordinate 21,837,140, forward strand.
CCCAGTTCGTGCAAATTGCCAAACCTCTGAACGACCTTACTGTTGGATATGTACCCCATAAGTTCAAGAAAGCAGCTAAGAAGGCGGGTGCACTCAATCTGTCGTCAGACATATCTCACCTGTGGGGATAGCGAGAACAAAGTGCGTTTGAGTCGCTGATCAAAGCACTGACTGCAGAGCCGATGCTTGGCATTGCTGACCAGTCCCAGCCCTTCATCCTGCATTGTGATGCCAGTGGCACTGGCCTGGGAGCCGTGCTGTACCAACATCAACAGGGCGAACTCAAGATAATTTCATACGCTAGCAGAGGGCTCAAGAAGACAGAAGTGAACTACCCCGCGCACAAGCTAGAATTTCTCGCTCTGAAATGGGCCATGACAGAGAAGTTTCACGACTACATCTTGGGCTCCCGCGTCACCGTGGTTACCGACAACAACCCGCTTTGCTATGTGCTGAAGAATGCAAAGTTAGACGCCGTTAGCCACAGATGGTTTTCGTTCCTGTCAGTATACGACTTTGACCTCGTGTACAAACAGGGCTCAACACACACAGACGCGGACGGGTTGTCAAGGCGACTGCAGGACCCGCCAGAAGCAGATGAAGAATACAAGGATACCTTAGAGAAAGTTGGGTTCCTACTGGAGAAAGCGAGGAAATTTCAAGACGACAACCCACAAGTTGTAAATCGAAGTTCAGTTGTGAGCACACTGACAGTCAAGAGCGCAGGAAGGCCAGAACACTCCCTCCAGCAGACAGCCCGAACACCACGCCCATGTCACGTGACAATAACGTCACTGACAACTTCACTCCAGCCGTCGAAGCTGTCGTAAGGGACCCAGACACCATTCCAGACGGCATCTTAGAGCCGGAGGGCGGGGAGCAAGACTTTGCCACCCTGACAGTCGACGACTGGCGGAGGTTACAGCAGCAAGACCCCCACATAGCCGCTGTCTGCCGAGCGCTCAAAGAAGGAACCGATCTGGCAGTGACGGGGCCAGAAACCAGGATATACGCCAGGGAGAGGAAGAGCCTGGTGCTAGAACAAGGCGTGCTCTACCGGTGTGTATCTGACACCACATCAACCCGCATGCAGCTGGTAGTACCCCGCTCCATGCGACAGGAGGCGATGAGAGGTGTGCACGATGAGCTCTACCACACCCACTTTGACGATGCCATACGACACGCACGAATGCGTTTCTTCTGGCCGTTCATGGTGGTGACCTCAAGCGGAAAATCCAGAGCTGCGAACGGTGCGTTCGCAGTGGGACGCACGCGCAGAAAGCGCCCATGTCAACCATTGTGACATCACACCCACTAGAGCTGCTGACCATAGATTTTCTCACCATTGAGGTCAAAGGGGAGAAGCAGAACATACTGGTCATTATGGACCACTTTATGAAGTTCGCGCAATCAATACTGACGAAAAACCAAACGGTACGAACGACAGCTAAGGCCCGGTGGAACGACTTCTTCATGACTTATGGATTCCCCGGCAGAATTCTGTCTGATCAAGGTCGGGATTTTGAGTCAAAACTCATCCAAGAACTGAACAGTCTGGCCAGAATCCAGAAATGCAGGACCACGCCCTACCATCGCTGCGGAAACCCTGTGGAACGGTGGAACCGAACGCTGATCGGTATGCTGCGAACTTTAGATACCGAACAGAAGAAAGACTGGAGGAAACATTTGAAGTCTGTGGTGCACGCCTACAACTCGTGCATACACAGCAGCACGGGATTCTCAGCCTTTTACCTGTTCTACGGACGGCACCCAAGACTGCCAGTCGACCTGGCATTTGGCCTGGACATAGGGAAGCGACAAGGGAAGAGCTGCAGGCAGTATGTGCAGGACCTGAAAGAGAGCCTCCGTAGTGCATACAGAATCGCTGCCGAGCAAATGGAAAAGGCCTCACTTAAGACAAGATAAGGTATGATGCAGGAGCTTTGGCAGCTACCTTAGAAGTGAGAGACAGAGTCCTGGTAAAAAAGATGAGGCCACGAATTACATCCATAGTAGATGATCGCTGGGAGGAAGGAGTTTTTGTCGTGCTGGACAAATTGAGCGATATACCGGTGTATGTGGTTCAAAGAGAGGATGGCTCTGGACCAAAACGGACACTTCATCGGAATCTATTACTCCCAGTTGGTGCATTAGGCTGGGCACCACCTTTGGCCCAGGAAAGAACCACCAGAAATAACAATCCCAGGCAACGTGCAGACGAAGCAGCAGCCACACCTTCCAATGGTGGAAATGATGAAGATGACGAACTGGTGCAATTTCTAGACATCGAAGTCGGTTTAGAGTTGAGGCCAGAGGCACCAGAATTTATCCCAGCAGCGGTACTTGCAGAAAAACGGGAGGAAGAAGTAGAGCAGGAAGATGAAAGAGAGGAGATAACAGAAAGCGACAGTGAAGAGCAGCAACTTCTACACCGCTCTGACAGAATCCGCCGACCGGTGGACAGACTGAAGCTAATGCACCGATGTGACAGTGGAAATCAGTCGGACTGGGCGAAGTTGCATGGTGTCCGACAGGGGATGGCAAGTCTTTTAGGTTCTAGTCAGAAAGCTCCCCCAGGTGATGCAGTCTGTATGGTGGGCCATAGATGAAGTAATGGAGGTGTTGGAGAGGTGGTTTAGCTTACCTATAATAGAAACTAATGTGTGATCTGTCGATCCTTTTCCATTTAGTAGCCTTAAATGTTAGCAAGTCCTTTAGGTATATAATGCTGCATTTTGACTGTAGACATTTGTTCGCGGGGAAATCTTGTTTTATGCTCGGGTTAATGTTTCTGTTTTTTTCAAATGAAAATTGAAAGGAAACATTTTTTTCTTTCCCCGGGTAAGTGTAGCACTCTAGAAGTGTACTGAGTATGTAATTGTTTGTTGTAAAGTCCATTTCCCACGCTGCCTGCGTCCGTGGTAGCCGACCCTGAACTGCCCGCCCGCGGCCGCTGGTCTATTGTTACACCCGCCTGAGAACTTGGGGGGAAACAATGACCAGACAGGGCGAGGGGGGACGGGGGATGGAGGGATCTAGATTCTAGAATGTTTGAGGGTAGGGAAATAAGTAGCAGGGCTGACAGTGGCTTGGGACCTTTTATGAAGTTGCAGGAGAGAGAGAAGTCAGGCAGCTGCCGATCAAACTGAATTAAAACTTCAGTGTGGAAATTCGATCTTGTGTTGTTTCTGGTATGACTAGCCCACCCTACGTAGCCATCAGACACTGACGTGTTGGTTACAAGATATAATTCAATAACAATACAAGAAATGCTTGATATTCTAGATTTTACAATAATAAAATATTGTACCGGGATCACCTTTTTTATAAGGTAGGGGCATAAACAACACGTAAATTGGTTTAAGAGAAATTATGATAAGTGTCGTCTAATATACTGCGCTTTTTCTTTCTTGGAATAAACATGGCTATTTTGATTAAGTTTACTAAAATAAATAAAACAAGTTACCTATACAGGCACCAGTACTTCTGTTGCAGGTGACGTCTTGACGTTTGCACTCTTCAGAACACGGCTGGTCACATATATCATCCCAAACATCGTTGTTTTTGCACTCTGAAAATATTAACTCTGTGTGTGTGTGTATATATATAGAGAGAGCGAAGTCCATGTATGCCTCACATTTCAGTGCTCAAATATCATAGCTTTTCAATCTTTAAATAAGATACAACAGAAAACAGTAACTTCTAGTCTAGTGATGTAATCAATAACAATACAAGGAATCCCAATTATTCTAGATTTTAGTGTAATGCGACATTGTTCTAGGATGATCTTTATCATGCAGTTTTGCCTCATCCATCACGCACATTGGGTGAAGAAGAAATTTTAATACGTCATAAAATATGCTGCTCGCTCTTCTTTCTTGAAATAATAACAGTTATTTTTAAAAAAATTAACTTTACTGAAATAAAGAAAATCACTTACCTATACAGCTACCAGTTAATCTGTCGCAGGTGACGTCTAGAGGTTTACACCTTGAATCACATATCTTTTCACAATTGAGACCATACCTATCGCTTTGGCACGCTGAAAAAAATAACTTTATACATACTGAGAGAGAATAACCAGATGTGAGGAGAGAGAGAACTAAAAACCAGATTCTTTACAGAACAGCATGGATAAACACGATGCTTACACAAAAGAGGATCTCTAGTTATGCCTTTATGTACCACTTTAGGTATTTGAGCTCTAAGCAATGTAAGTATTACATTTTACACAAAAGTTCAATATATATATATTATGCAACTAAGAAGTCCATGAATTTGACGTTTCAAGACTTACGTATTATAGCTTTAGAGCACTAAGATAACAGAGAAACAGTAACTACTAGTCAACTGATATAATCAACAACAACACAAGAAATCACAATATTCTAAATTTTACTAGAATAAAACACTGTCTTGATCACCTTTGTGATGCGGCGGTGCCTAAGCCAACACTTTGGTCTAAGAAAAGTTTTAATAGTTCGTCAAACATGCTGCGCGCTCTTCATTCTACACACAACAAACTTTTGTACGCAGAGGCAACAAAGATACCATAATGACGACACGTGGAAAAATCGGAGGTAACATCCACCATGTGTAATTATAACACTAAAATGCATTTTCATAAGATTATTATAACTGACATACTAATATTTAGACATAGATATTTACACAAGAACTATAATCTCACTAGAATACTGTCTCATTTGGATATACAATACTGCACAATTATTTGATTATATAATCACTACAGTGCTACCTATATCCTTACAGATTTTCCTCAGCATGCCTGTTTGAAGATGGTTTAGCGTCATCAGAAGTAACTTTTATGGCTAAACAATTACAGTCAGGGCTGACGAGAGGGGGGGGGGACAGGGGTTGGTGTACCCGGGCCCGCGGCTGTCAAGGGGGCCCGCCCTTGGTCAGTGGATTTTTTTTTCTTCTTCTTCTCCTTTTCTTTTTCTTTTAAAGAAAGGTCTAAGGACAGAACACCCAAGCATTACACATGCAGAAGTTGAGTTTCAAGTCTGTAGAATTGTAAACATACATTATACACTGGGAAAATAATTTACGATTACAAGTACAAGGGGCCCGGAGAGATCATCTGTCCCGGGGCCCGGGCTGGCTCTCGGCGGCCCTGATTACAGTCACTCACTTGGGAGCTACCTTTGGCTGTAACAGTTTTTTTGTTTTGTTTTGTTTTGTTTTTTTGTTTTTGTTTTTTTGAGGGAACTATTACAGTCGTATTAAACTACATGATTCTTTTCCACCTCTTAAAGAAACCCCAGGTATCATATCCTTTTTTAGAACATTTACTTTCCATAAACACATTACATTACATAAAAACATAAACCAAATCATATTCATTGTAATATAACAAACATACATAACAATATCACAAACATTAGGTAGTGCCAGAAATCTTGGACATATTTTCATTTCCAAAAATATCTTGAAAGTTTTCTTTTTCCCATCTGCAGTAGTCCCAAATATCGTCCTACTCTAGACCCATATTAAGTAGAATTATTTTTGTCCCCAATATTCTATGCAGGACTCTGATTTGAAGCCATTATAATCTACTATCCAAGATCTTATAACTAACTTTTTTAAAATATATTCTTCATTTACACATTAAACCTATAACAGGCATAACATATATGCTTAAGCCATTCATACCGTTGCAATATACCATATATAACAATACAACAGACATAAGGTAATGTATGTCAACATGTATGTATAAAAGTCTAGTCACTGCTTAAATTCTGGTCCCTTTATGACATCATTATCGACTGTACTAGAACACATTTTTAAGTCCACATTATCAATTCCTTAATTCATCAAGGAAAGGTAACTTTTTTTACCTGACATGAGTTGTTTCAATATGAGACCAATGACTTGTGCTCTATTCAGTGGTGCTGCTTACTAGGAGCTCTGAAAGATCAGCTCCATTCGTCATACTCTGTCCATCTCGACCACCAAAATTATCATCTGATCATTTTATCTAAACGAGACTACTGCAACTCTCTTCCTGCTGCTGTCCAGAGTACCTCGTAGATAACCTTCAGAAAGTCCAGAACTCAGCTGCTCGTCTAGTTTTCTGGACTCGCAAATTTGAACATTTGAACAAATTTGAACTGCACTTCCTCAGTCTCTACATTGTCTAGCAATTTAAACTAGAATAGACTACAAGCTTTCAACTCTATGCTATGGATCCTTTGAAGGCTCCTCCCCCCACTACTCTACTCAAATCTTGTCTGTTCTACCCCTGCCCAAAACCTTAGCTCCTCATCAGACACACGCATTCTCTCCCTCCATCCCACAAAGACAATCACGGACAGCAGATGTTCTCCCTTTGTGCTGCTAAGCAGTGAAACTCTCTTCCACATCACATTCGCCCCTCGGACTCCAAGGCTACATTCAAATGCTCCCTGTAAACATATTTGTTTACAGAGTACTATCCCTGAAATAGTACTATCCGTAACTGTCTTGTATTGCTCTCTGTCATGTTAGCCACCAAGTACGGCTCCAACTGTTTACAGCACCCTTTATATCTTCATCTATTGCTTTACGTTCTGTGCCTCTACATATCTCACCGTCCACTATCTGTTCATTTATCATTACTGGTCTGCGCAGCTAGTGCGATCTTAGTCGTAATGCCGCCACCGCCACCTCCATACTGTTTCAAGTCAGGAGCAGCTTACGCTGTGCACCAGAAAGTTTTCCAGTGAGTTTGCCATGACAATAACTGCAAACCCTCATCCGCAGTTTTGATGAGACACAACCTGTCATGGAAAAGAGGATTTTGAATTCTGCCAGCTGTACATGAAAACCTGGTACAGAAGAAATGGCTTGTGTTTTCAGCCCCGCTGGTCACTGCACAGGAAGTAGCCTGAACTACAAAGAACTTTTACATTTTCCTTCAGCAGATCTTCTCTCCTAATTCTTAGGACACGATCTTTGCAACTATGGGTAAAGAAGCATTCCATTGTAAAAGTAGGGGCTACAATACACCAAATGCACGAAGACAAAAGGAAGGGGAAAACAACTGCTGTAGCTTAATCACCTATCAAGAACCTCTCCCTAAACCTCCTTCCAATGTTACTCCGTTCCTTTTTAAATTTTTCATTGATCCTCATTACAAACAGTACAACGGTAACGATCGACGAGACAGTGATTGAAAACTGGATTTCGAAGAATTTTCCAATTTAATGCATCAACTAAAATGTTCTTGCCCTTAGAAGAACAATGTAGTAACAGTAATAACATGCATTCACAAGGCCATTATACTAGCAAGGCGATCACAGCTGTAAACATTTCTTCGCGATTAAACATAATCACCATGAACCTAGGTGCGGCACAAACGTTTTCACTAAAACCTTATTCAGAAGCATCAGTTGCAATCAAAAATAAAGCGAGGTATATAACTTCATGTCCTTACCTTGCCTCGTCTTTCGGGAATCAGAAAAATACTGTCCTGGACATTTATAGCTAGAATTCATGCAAGTGATTGCACGCCAATACAGTCCCGCCACTCCGTTTCTTCGTTGTGGATGCCATCATGAAACTCGCTTAAGGGCGCTCGCGTCTGATATTCACGTCGGTAATGTTTAAATGATTCATCTTTCTATTGACTATCTTTGTTTTGCACGACATGTATCACCTAATAAAGGTTTAAAAAAATCTTTCTTTACGTTTCTCCTCCGCCGAAGCGAACGTCTTGGGAAACACTGTTTCGAGACTGCAATGCGAACTAGATTCTGTGGCAAGTTGTACAAAAAGTAAATGAATAAATAATGAAAGAAACTGCTGACTTCTTTAGGGATTGTTTTACAATGATTTGCTTTCCTTAAAGAACCAAATTAGTCAAAAAATAAGATTGTTTGCTATATCTGAAAATAGGCAAAGTTGATCAAGAAATATGTTTGAGTTGATTGGCACTTAACTTTTGTATGTATTGTGTATTGTCCATAAAATGCGATGTGGTGACATTCCATTTGGAGACTCAAAATTAAGAGCAGGTTAATGTACACGCAATCACTTTTTATATATAAAGGGACTTTGACTAGACTTTGACCTCAAAGTCAAAGTATATCAAAGGGGCATAGTAAGAGTATATCTTATGGTCAACTTACCGAAGACTTCCACCTCGCATATGTTTAAACTCTCAGGATTTGTTTCATAGTTTGCGAGTGTTACACTTTGTGCTTTTTGAACTTGCGTTGTCTTAAAGATACAAGTGTACTCTACTTTACAATTCGTTGCATCACAATCCTTGATCTTGTCATAAAGTCTTTCATCCAAGTAGATAGAAACTTTTGCCATTCGTTCCTTATCTGCAAAAGAATTATAAATGTTACATGACAGTACACCGCTTATGTGTTGTAAGATGTACATCTCTCTGATCTAGCACTACCGCTTCTACCATTATAACTAATTTATCTTCACAAAGCCACTCCCGAGATCACTTTAGTATACCTTACAAGGGACACTAAAAAGATCTTCTATATATTCATATTCCGGTTACAGTATTAGTCTCTGTACGCAATCTTCAGTTCCACTAATGATAATAGAGGGTACTGTTACATTAGGTATAAAATGCCATTAATTTAGTTCTAATTTATAATGTGACTGAAAGTGTGAAATTGTCACTATGAACTTTTTATGCCCAGGTTAAATGTATCTTAATCTTTGTTCTCACTGTCAGAGCGTGAGAAGATGTTGATCTTGTGAATATAGATGTTTGGTGCTAAATACACAGTCCACCAAGGGCGTGGGTCACCAGCGTCAGTGTGTATGCAGTTTGTGTTCTCGTCATTTGAAGTATATTTCTCCTTTCGTCCATTTATAGCACCTCCACAAACACCGTATTTCTTTTTCCAAACTGAACTTTGATTGCAAGGTCTCCCTCGAGCAACGTTCCCTGCAACACAAAATAAACTTCATCAGAAGATCTGTAAAATATTGACAAAAGAATCTGATTCATCAAACGTAAAATATAACTTATCTGTTTTTAACAACACTTCAACTATTAAAAACTTTAAAATAATTAAAGAACGTGTTTAAAAACAATGGAAATCATAATTTTTTATTGCAGAGTATTTCATAGTATATTTCTTCTAAGGATATATGGCAAAAAAAAAAACAAAGCAACACAAATATTCGACATTTACCCTGTTTAAGACCAGATAACCTAATTGTTTGATTTATTGAATATATCATCATCCCATCGACAGCAGACCTGCTGAAAAGCACAGCTCTGCATGTAGTGTAAAGCTGTGAAGTGATACGACATACCTAGAAGTGTTGCGGGCCTATGCTACACTGGGAGTGATTAGGAACAACAGGAAGAATTGTTGCAAGGATGATATAATTTTAGTAATTTGGCTTTAGCAATATTTGTCTCCGAAAACTGACTTTTGCCAATAGCATATTTTTTTAAACAAGAGCTGGAGGCAGAATAACACTCAATCAAGAAATATAAAATGTTTTGCCATATTCTGTAAACAAGGTTCAGACAGGTATGATTACACTGAAAATGACCTTTTTAAGGACCAAGAAATCTATTGTAAGGACAATTCAAAGACGTTTATGTAACATTCAAGCAAAACTAACTAAAGGTTATCTCTCCGCCATATTTTACTCATTTATTAAAGAAGAAAGATATAGTCTGAGGAAGAAGTATATGAGTGTTTCTTTTATAACAGTTAAAGAAGTAAGTTTCAACGCTCTAGAGCTTTCCCTTCTTTACGCGCGTTTTTGTACTTTTAAACTAGCTTTCGTCATCAATACTCAAAGATACAATTGCAAGATCCACACTATGCTTCTTTGTCTTTTAATATCCAGTCTTTGTAATCATTATCTTTTGAGCATTGATGTTGAAAACTACACTTTCCAGGCAGGATGCGATGGTTTGCGCTAGTAGATAACCGAGTTTACACTAGAGTCCAAGACGGAAACGGTGTATCCGCGGTGGATGGATGGATAGACCACTTGGTGTGCAGTCGTAGCTGACACCTTCACCGTCGGTATCCAACGGTGGTTAACTTTAGTATTGTTTATTTGACCAACTTCAATAAATGGGAGCTTATGGAGGATTGCGAAAGCAGGAAAAGACAGTCACATCTGCTTGGACGTTTGAGGGAATACTGGAAGGGAGGATTTGCACTGCTTCCCTGGCTTGTGAATTCATTGGATATCACGGTTTTACGAGAAGCATTTTGCCAGAATGTGTGAGCAGGATGCACGTACGATCTTTATATGCTTGACTCTTTACTACACTGTAATTTGTTTTTAGTTTCATTCTCCAGTGATATTTTTATTTGGCTCTAAAGCAGTGGTTCTTAACCTGGGTTCGATCGAACCCTAGGGGTTCGGTGAGTCGGTCTCGGGGGTTCGGCGGAGCCTCCACCACGGAGGTCAAGACAGACCCGACTGATTATGGAAATTCGTGATGACACGCCCAACAGCAACTATTCAGAACAACAACACTCTCGACGTTTTGGTGTCGACAATTGAAAAGGTACCCAATTATTGCTAAGAAAGCCCTGGAATTTTTTATACCATTTGTTTCAACATATTTCTGCGAACAGTCCTTTTCGAGGATGCTGGACATAAAAACAAAGAAAAGGAACAGACTTTGCTGTGAAAATGACATGAGAGTAGCACTTGCCAAGGTGAGGCCACGCATATCTGAACTAGTCTGTCAAAAACAACAGCAGAAATCACACTGATTTGCAGGTATGTAATTTGCTGTGAGTTCATGCACTGTGTTGATTTTGTTCTTTGATCAAGGTGATGTTCATGCACGGTTCATTTTGTGTACCAGTAAAAACACATACACCTATGCCTTGAATTTGGAAAAAAAAATCTTATTTGATTTACCACTAAAGAAGGGTTCGGTGAATGTGCATTTGAAACTGGGGGGTTCGTTACCTCAAAAAAGGTTAAGAACCACTGTTCTAAAGGAATAGGGCAAACAATGAACAGGCCTTTCTTACAGACGTGCACGTTGTTCTCTCTCTCTCTGCTTTACGTCATGCGTCGTCTGCTCAACGCTGCTTAGAGCTGCTTACCACGGAGATCCATTTGTAACTTCGAGATGCTTACTAAGCACATTTGGGGTAAATCTCGTCTCGGGCACGATTTTGGTTTTATAGAAGCGAAAAGAATCAGCAACCTGTGATACCCCATTGTTTGTCTTTTTTTACACAGGAAGAGTACCAGTCTCAACATTATATCCCGTCACTCCACAGCAGCTAGCCGCAAGAGCACCAAAAACACAAACTGTATAGCTCGGCTACAATTTACTGTAAACTATGCACTCGTCATCAGGTTGGTACTACTGTATATGGCTTGTGTATCGGCTACTTTCTTTTTGTTTACTGTGTATAAATGAATGTAAGTCTGTAAATCCTAATGTATGATATTCAATTCTCAGTGTGGCTACAAATTCTTGCCAACATGGATTTTCACTGACTGGATGTATGCATGCACGAACAGCCATATGTTGCAAAGGTGACAAACCTTGACCTGGTGATATGACAGCATTTTGATTCAGCATTGTTGGAGGAGGTTGCATTGTGAGAACCTCTTACTCACTTATGTGTACTTAAAACATTAAGCCATATTAATTATGTCGTGTTAAAGTAGAGGGCCGGGAGGCCGGCATTTGCTGACAGCCCCTTTTGTTTTGCTCCTCTGACGATGCTACGAAGCGGCGGGCATTGTACAAGCCCGTGGATTAAAAGGTCGCACAACTGCTGATTATTCCTGCCTTTGACTGAGTGTGTTGGACGTTTGTTGGTGTGACACCACAACCCCACAACTCGGCTTCATCATTTTGCGCTAAGAACAGGATCAGTGTCAGAACGATGGCTGCAGAGGGCGACAGCAATGTAGAGGCTACACGAACATATCAACTATTTCGCATTCAAACGTTTCTCGGAGAACCAACACAGTGTGTCAACGGGTTTGAAAGAGAGGCCAAGTAAGCCAAAATAAGTAAAAATTGCCATGTAGATTTTACGCTGAAGGTCAACAGGAAAATCAGCCACAATTGCAATGTTATCTGCATACATGAAAATTAAAATGCTAAGTGAATCTGCCAGGACGTCAAAACTACGTGCACCACATAATGTTAAGTCTCACCAAACCCCAGATAGAAAGAAAACAACAGACGGCTTCACAGCTATCTTTGTTTGACACTAGATATAAAATCAAAATAGTCAGTCATTCGAGATCCGATCTTAACAGCAGCTTTCACCATTTTATACATACTATGTAGTGTTTAAAACATGCTTCCATGGACACCCCTTTTCAACAGAAAATATAACAATTTGGATCTATATATATTATCGAACGCTTTCAAAAAATCTACGAAAAGAGTGTAAAAGCGTCCACTTTGTTTTGTCCAATATTTCTGAATCTGTGATTGGAGGCAAAAAATATCTGTAACCTTTGCGAAAACCTGCTTTAGCATTTGGGATAAGTTCACTTTCTTCACAGAATTGGTCAATTACTGTACAGTTTGCTAGTAATGATTAAAAGTGAAATCCCTCTAAAGTTATTTATTTTATTCTTATCATTTTTCTTGTGTAGAGGAAAAATCACTGCCTTGGACCAGCTTTCCGGATATGTACCACTTAAACACACTTTATTAAAAAGGAGTGTAGTATTCTCCCGAGGATGTTATTTGCAATCTTAAAAAAGTCGGAGGGCACTCCTTCAGGTCTGGATGCTTTCTTTTTTTTTTTTTTAAGGCAACGAATATCTGCAAGTATTTCTGAGCGGGAAATTTCCTCTTCTCAGTTTGAGTTTACAGGTGCAAACATTTCTCAGTTCCCATTATTATGATCAAGCTATGAGCTTACATCCTTTATATCAAAGTCAGTATCACATGATGTTTGTGCTATATTTAGGAGGTCTCTAAAGTAATCATACCATGTCTGGGGGGGGGGCTGTTTTACTGCAATCAATAAAAACAAAGGTAATAAGAGCTTTCACTTTCTGCCAGAAGGTTCTAGAGTTGGGATCATTACATGTGTTGAAATGTTATTATGACTGAAAATGATACACGAGACAGATTGATGAAATGCCTGCCTTTATAAATATGTCGAGCACCAGTTAGGGAAAAAGATAACCTGTCGGTCAGATTCAGCTGTTAGGCACAGTAAAGATATTTTGTTTAAACTCCAATCTATTCTCTACCTGGTAAATAATACCAGCTGCTGGTATGATCAACCGCTGCTTAAAACCTTAATGACAATCACATCTCGGCAGCAACGACAAATCCTTTTGGTTTAAGATATTGGAAGTCCCCGATGCAAGCATAACGAGGGGAGCTTGTATATCAACCCTATTTTTGCTAAAACTAATAAATTTATCACAGAATGCAAAGACCCCGCGCAACAGAAAACAGCCACAGAAATAGAATGATTTCTTGGCACTGAGGTGATGTGCTACATTCCTGGTCAACAACAAAACAAAACAAAACAAAATTAAAAGCAGAAGAATGGGAAAGGCGTCATAAAAGATGTGCCCATCCAATAAAGCCTGGAAGATATCAACACGATCCTAACGCAAGCTGCAGGACCCAAGGCCAGGGCTGTAAAAAGATTCAACATTTCAATAACAGCAGAAGACTAAAAAGACCACTATTGTCAGGGAACCTGATCCTAGGAACTTTAAAGCTATAAACCCACTCTGGAATAGGGAAAAACCAAAAGCAGACAAAGGAAGAGAGATGGTGGAAGAAGCCATGGAGGATGCTAATGTTCCTCTGCTAAACAATAGTCAACCCATACAATACATGTTTAGTGCCATGGCTCCACTGACTCAAAATCAACCTTAGAACTATCCTTCTGTATCCCCAGAAAATGTCTTAGAATGGGAAGTCCACGAAGATGACACACTACGAAGTGACCACTTTCCAATAGTAATTACCATACCAAATACATTAATAACCCATCCGAACCCCAACCCTCTATATATAACACTAAGAAAACTAACTGGAATCTGTTTCACTCGCTAAAAGAAGTTAATAGAAGCTAATAGAAGACACCAAGACAGACAAACTGACAAATAGCATCATCAAAGCAATGACATAGCAGCACCAAAAGGAAGTTATAAGGAGCATAAGTATGCTAGTCGAGCCTGGTAGACCAAAGAATGTGAAAATGCAATTAGAAACAGGAAATACAAGCTAAAGATATGGAAAAAGCACAAAACTATCGAAAACGGAATATAATTTTAAAAAAAATCTAAGTCTCTAGCCAAAAACACCAGTCTGCGAGTAAAAAAATGAAGAACGCCATAGGGTTACCGAGTTCACTAGACCTAAATGCCAACCTAAAATTGATAGCTGGAAAAAGATTAAAAGAGTAAATGAAGCACGAAGATCCAACATTCACACTTTTCTGAAAGAATGTACCAAACAGAAGACAAACATAGAAAAGGCAAACCTTTAGGCTGAGAAGTTCAAAGAAACCAGCTCCCACTCCAACATATACCCTGGCTATAAAAATACAGAGAACAGGCTGATTGCATTTTTTTATCCTCTTAAACCAAAAATATCCCCTCAAACTAACAAAAAGAGTAAATATGGAAGAGCTCGAACAAGCCCTATCCAATAAAACGTAAAGATTTTCACCAGGACCAGATCTCATTACTTACCAAATGTTCATCAGATGCTACCTTAAAATAAAACACCTTATTTTAGAGCTTTTTAACACAATCCTGGAAAAAGTAGTTTCCCTAACAAATGGAAAAGGGCTACTAGTCCCCATTCCCAAACCCGGGAAAATTAAAAGAGCCCCATTTAGTTAAAGACCAATAGCACTCACTTCACAACTAGGCAAGACATTTTAAACAATTATTAAAAACAGACTAAATCACTTCTGACAAAGATGGAGGTACAGATGAAGATGTAAGAAGCCGAATAAACAAAGCCAGGCTTGCATTCCACAGCCTGCGACCTATCTGAAACTCTTAAGGCTCTTTCTCTACACACCAAGATCCGCATCTTTAACACAAATGTAAAGTCAGTCCTTCTGTGTGGATCTGAGACATGGTGTGTGACAAACGCCATCACCAACAAGATTCAGACATTCGTCAACAGATGTCTGCGCCACATCCTCAACATGAGAAGGCCCGAGAAGATCTCCAGTACAGACCAGTGAGAGAGAACCAACCAAAAACCTGCAATCCAGATCATCAAGAAGCGGAAGTGGGGCTGGATCGGTCACACCTTGCGAAAGCCGGCCGACAATTTAGCAAGACAAGCTCTGGGCTGGAACCCACAGGGGAGGCGCAGGGTTAGGAGACCCAGACAGATATAGAGTAGATCGGTCCACAGAGGCGGAGACAACTTGTATGACAAGGTCAAATCAAAATCTGAACTTGAGGTAAGCTTCGCTCCCTTACACCCTAAAGTGACGGGGCTTCATTTATCTTTTCATCTGTGGAAAAGAGACTATGGTTACGTGGGAATAATTCATTCATTTATTTCAAACATTCCACAATCTCATAATAACACGTAATTTCAGTTCACATTCACAATTATAAAGAAAGCATGTTGGAGGGAAAGAGCACAGCGCACTTCCAACATCGTGTTGTTTAGACTGTTTTACATTAATGCGTCATCACAATAATACTACCCACCAATTCTTAAGAAAAATATGCTACAAAAAAATGATCTTGTAAGAGTGACAATACTTACTCTCGTGCCCAGATTGAACATTAACGTTTTGTGCGGCTGTAAAGACCAATATTTCAACGAGTACACTCAGTGCCGCAATCCACCACCAGACACAACCTGCAATCATAACCAGGGTTAAGTCTGTCTTTATACTTCCTGGTAGTGTCAACGATCAGAGATCACAAGAATATGTATATACACATTCACACACACATAGACACACCGCGCTTTATTTTACATTTTTGCTTTTTTTTTGTACAGTAGCTACTGTACAGTAGCTTAGCGGCTACTAAATTAAAAAAAAAGTAGTTGTAGCCGTAGCTACATTTTAGAAAGTAGCTGTAGGCTTGGTGGCTACATCTGCTTGCTAAATTAGATTAAGCATGTTTTACTTATATCCATGCTAACTCATTTATTTTTCAATGGTCTTTGTTCATTGTCCACAGTATTTGATAAGAGGTTGACATTTTTCATCACCACATAACCTAACTTATGAAAATTCCACCAGGTACATGATACTTAAGCATCTGTTTAGTTTTCATTCTAATAATAGGAACAATAGTATACATTATCGGAAAACTTATAATTTCTTTTGTCACTAAAACAGGAAAAAATCAGAAATGTTAATATAATCTAAAATACGTGTATATTGTGTGAAAAACGGGAACAAGATTTATGACTCACTAAATAAAATTGTGGTATATCGCAGCGTTTCATTATTTATAATAAACTTTGTAAAGCAAGTAATATTTTGTGTATGTTTGATGTCGTTGCTAATGTGGGAGCTGGCTACATGCTAAATTGTAGCTGTAGTGTAGCTGGCATTTTGCAAAAAAAAGTTAGCCTAGCAGCTACAATTAAAAGTAGCTTGCCCATCCCTGTCAATATAGAAGCAAAGACATGCCTTTGTCTGTGTCTCGGACCCAGCGAAACAACGCTTTCTCTCTCTTTGTGTCGCGCGAGCTAACGCTTCTTTCGCAAGGTCGAAGTCAGTGAAAAAAAAGTGTGTGAAAAAATTAATCCGAGCCAGGCGCATAGTAATCGGCATGAAGAATAGAATGTAAAAACACTGTTTGAACTGTTAGCAAAAGGGAGTTCGCCCAAATCAACGACAAGAGACTATAGATCTAAATATAATCATTTGTTATTCAGTCGTTTAACCAAGGCATCCTAGGAAAACAACGAGGAAGCGGGATCATTGCCTGCTGCACATTTCCCCTCAAACTAAGGAGTAGATGAGCGACAATGTCATTAATTTAGTGCAGGATGTAGGGAGAAGCGTTAGTCAAACACAACTTTTGTCTTTTCATAGAGGGAAAAAGCAGAAAGCCACAGACAATCGAGCACACAGAGAAACTCAAGGAGGGTATAGATCTTCAAGCTGTTCATAGTAAAACCGTAACAGATCGTAGACAAAACAGAAAAATCATGTTAGGCGAGGAGACGTCACTCACATTTAAAATATTTGGGTGCAGTGTACGGAACAACTGCAAGTGTCTGTAGATTAAAACTCGCAGTCGAGAACTTTTTACGACACAAAATTTTGCGAAGGATCGTAGATTGTTTATAATCTTTTATTGTCTTCAGCAAAAGCTTGTGGCTGTCTTTACTTTTGTTTCCCGCAGTAAAGCCCTCTATCCAGTTTAAAGGCGGTGATCATTTCAATGCGCTAGGAATCCTCGGTTCGCACAAACATCAGATTGCTTGTACATCGCATGGTGCTTTCATATTTTAACAGCCAAAACCGTGTACATGAAATGGCGACGATAGTAGTGTAGATCTATGATATCTAAAAATGTAATATAATGGATAAGAAATAAAAGGGAACACGCAAAAACAAATGAAGTGCTCCTTCGTGCATAGAATGCTAATAAAACGCACAAAAAAGAAACTGAAAAGAAAATATTTTCTACCGAAAATAAATTATCTCTACCTCCAGCGTAAATTGTTGAGGAAAAAAATGCTAATTAAAACCGGAATTGATAGTCAGGTAATAATAATAAAGCTTGATCGATTATTCTATTATCATGCATTAAGGACCTATTAGTGAGTGTTAATCTCAGTAGTTATTTTTTCATTAGAACGTCTGATGCTTGACATGCCGATCAGTCAGCTTCTGCGTCATCCACGATATGACGATCGCTCAGGAAGAAAAATAAGGTCTGGCCAAGACATTTTGGTTCTAACATGCAGACAATTTCCTATATTTCTTTTCTTCCTTACTCGTGAAACACCACAGTCTGCCCAACACCTACGCTCCTGCACACCAACAGTCTTTACACTCCAAATGACGTTCGTTCTTCCAGCACAAAGAAAATGACGTCAGCGGGCGAAGCAGACGAAGTCAGACAAAAAACGGCACAAAATGACCAAAACACAAAGGGCAAGGCAAAAAAAGGAAAACAAACGTAAATGACCGCCAGACCATTATTTTCCTGACAACGTTGAATGCGTGAAGCGCTCCTACCTAGACTTACTGCTCTGTGTTTTGTCCCGCCATGAAAGTGAAGTTGCATGATACTATTAATAGCTCATCGCCTCACACCGCTCTGTCATGTACAGCCATGTACTACTAAACCGGATAAGACCGGACTACCATTACAAACCTTAATCCTCTTTACCGGACAATATGAAAAATAAAGAACTCTTTCAATATTAATGCGGAAAATTAGATATACTAAGCGGAAATTATGACGAAATAGTACCTTTCGATGAAGAACACATGATGCTTAACAGCGAAAGAAGACAAAGCAACAGGAACTTTTGGCGTCAACGTTTCAGCTTCTTAGACTAATGGTGTGAGCGCGATGAGTATGACGTTGATACACTTCACTAGGGGGCGCTAGCGTCCCGGTCGTCTGCTAATTCTCTTATGGAGCCAATACTAAAATCCCGACAATACAATTTGATTAAAGAAATGAAAAAAATGTGCTTGCAGACTTTCTAGAAATTTTGAGAGACTTTTAAATCAATTAGATGAGCCTATATATTTTTGAGCTTGAAAAACAGCTTACGATCTTCTTCAGTAAAGTTAACAGTTGTGGAGTTGATCCTCTAGATCCAAAATCAAGCGAAAGAAGAAGCGCTCTGCTTAACTGAAAAATAAAGGTCGATTTGTGTTTTAGAATTCTCAAGAGAAGTGTGAGAGTTAGGACAGAGAATGTGTGGTTATGCGACAGAGACAGGAGAGAGGAAACGTGTTCGTTTTATGTGTAGGCATTGGTGTCAGTCAGGTGATGATATTAGGAGAGGCTAGTTAATTGTGACGAAGACAGCTTTAAGTATGATAAAAGCTTGATGATGACGACGACTACGACGACCATGATTGAGCCAACACACCAGCCACTAAGGCAGTGGTTCTTAACCTTGTTTGAGGTACCGAACCCACAAGTTTCATATGCATATTCACCGAACCCTTCTTTAGTGTCATCACGAATTGCGGGTGTGTCTTGACCTCCGTGGCGGAGGCTGCGCCGAGCCCCTGAGACCGACTCACCGAACCCCTAGGATTCGATCGAACCCCGGTTAAGAACCACTGCTGTAGATCATGGCCTGCACCTTCAGTCCCTTGAAAGCACACTTCTCTCCCTTTTGTCCTTTCCAGTTATAGTTCCGCAACCTTGTCGGTCAGGTGTCGCCGTAGGATTCTTTTCACACAATCTTTTGCATTCATTCTACCCACACAGGAGACGCTTTTAATCTGCAAATCATTAAAAGACAAGAAACATATCTGTCAAAAGTCTGCCACACATCATAAACAAGAAATAAATGAAAAATGACTTAATTGTTTCCAATCCTATCATTCAAGGGCAAAATTATAAACACTTCACAAAGCTGACATTTAATGTTTCCTCCCCCAATAACCATAAAGGTTATGAAACCCTTTGAAACTGGATTTAAAATTTGACTTATTGTGTTCCACACTATATATGTATGATAGATTTACAAGAACTGGCTGGTCTTTGATTATCAGTGAATGAATCACCATATCTTTTACTTTCTGTAGAATCAATTTCAATTCTGTGTCTTGCTTCAGAATGAGCCGGGCTAATGCTGCAACAGTATGAACATAGCACTGATAGAAAAAGTGGACAATTAATTTTTATAGGTGAATGAAGCCTATCAATGGTGGTTTGTGAGGCAGTAAGAACCTTGTATAACCAACACTATGTTCAACATGAGATTGTGAAAGGGAATTCACAACAAAATTAAATAAGCAAGAAAAAAGCAAGAAAAGTAACCCATAATATAAAATTGTCTGCATTACCTTCATTAGACACTCTCTGGGTACCGCCTTCTACTGCTGCAGTTGTGAGGTCTGTCCCCTCTTGTACTCCTTGCAGAGAGTCACTACGTTGGTCACTGGGGTGCTCACGTCGTGGTGCCAATATTCTGGTGGTTAGTACATTCACCTGTGGGCATACACGCTTGTTTGCCACTTGTGGTTGCAATGAGTCTGGCAATGGTCCTGCTGGCACTGCTGGATGTTAACTTATTTAATAGAGAATGTATTTCGTCCTTGTAAATTTTTTTGCGTAATATCATGGGAGAAGAAGCGGATGACCTTATGAACATTCATCATCTACCTCTATATGTCGTTTTTTTGCATTATTCAATATAGTTTACAATACACGTTTATTAATCCACAAGGGCAATTACAGGTACCCATATACTAGCAGTACACAGATTGATACATACATACGCACGTTGACTATAGCGAATAAGTTCTCTCTCTCCACACACACTCAGCAACAGTAGATACAGAAAGTGAACTGCATTAGGTCACCTCAAGCTTAGACACCATCACGGCCATTCTATCTGTATTATTCTTTCATCCTCTAAGAAATATGGGATATTCAATGTATATATATAAGATACACATTCACATACATTCCTATCTACGTATACAATATCCTCACTCGCATCCACCACTACCGCCCACAGCATACATTTACTAGTTGGTTTAAAACAGCTAAGACATTAAAAACCAATTTTCTGTATCACTCCCTCGTTCTTTCCGTCGTCCATCTCTTTAACACCCTTTAAAGTATATCTGCGTATGTAAACAAATAAATGAAAACATGTGCAAACAAAGGATAAACCTTTTGTTATGGGTTGTTTCTGCCCCCGCCCCCTCATTCTTACCGAAGTCACAGATTCATACACATACTCACACCCGTTTCTTTATATAGATATATGCATTTGTCTATAATCTCTTCTCTCTCTCTCTTACACACACTCTCTATTAAATCCTCGCTGTCTTCAGTAATAACTTAACAATACGAAGTAATCTCGGATTTGCTTATTACTTAAGAGTGGTAATTCCCTCTGCCTGGTTCCGGTGTTCTTGGAGCAGAAATTAACAAGAGCTACAATTAGATTGTTCCTGGTACCTAGGAGAGATTGTAGAACCAAGATAGAAAGAAAAAATGATGAGACTTTCAATGATATACTGAGTGAGAATGACAGTGCAATCAGTCACATTCTCTCCACATGCGCTACCGACACTCTTGTCTGTGCTTCTGGTCTTTATCGGCTTAATTACTGCTACTTCTTGCTTGCCGGCTGTCCCTCATACAACATTCATAAACTCCAGAAATTACAGAACTCTGCTGCACGTCTGGTGCTTAGAGCTAGGAAACGGGACCATTTCACTCCTCTCGATCCTTCGCTTCCTGCTCTGGCTACCCGTCCGTTCTCACATCCAGTACAAACTGTCCGTGCTATGCTTTAATTTCTTTGCTGGCTCCTGCCCTGACTATAGTTTTCTGAACAGCTCTTCCTTTAAGTCCCAGCCAGACCACTGCGCTCTTCTTCTGATGACCATATCCTATTTCTGTCACCAGAACAACAACATATGGTCACTTTTTTGTTTTAAAGATATTTTCAGAAAAACAATGGAACTCTCTTTCCCTTTCCACCTACCCACTATTGAATCCTTTAAATTTGCACTGAAAACGCACCTCTTCCGTGAACATTACTCCTGACAACCTTTCCCATAATGTTAGTCCTTTTCACACCCTTCCTTTTGTAATATAATGTTACTCCCATTAGCTTGTTCGCGTTTTCTATAGTTGGTCAGCCTGAGGAAGGGACAGGGGGGTCTGGTGTACCGGCCCGCGGCTTCAAGGCGGTCCGCCTTGGTCAGGTCTTTTTCTTTTAAGAAAGGTTAAGGCAGAACCCAGTTACACATGCAGAAATTGAGTTGTGAGATATTGAGATTCGAATTGTAAACATACATTATTACTGGGAAATATCGATTACACTGTCCCGGGGCCCGGGCTGGCTCTCGGCGGCCCTGATCCTTCCGTTCCTTCGTATGGTGTCCATATCTCGTTCTTGTCTCAATCGCGAAGAGCACGCTTCTTGCGAGTGTGAGCATGCCCTATACAAACCACGCAGTTATTGTTATTATATACTGAGTTGACCTGTTTCCATAAGAGGTGCAGGCGCTTGCCCTGTACGCATTAATTTATATTATTTGCCTAGTTTCAATCTGCGTGAAAACATGAATGGCTAAAAACACTAGCCTACATCCCTACACCAACTATTAAATATTACATTATTATATTAAGTATGCATTTTATAAATCGTAGTCATAAACATCAACACAAATGAAGGGACGGCACTCCATGAAACAGGAAACGTTTTTCTGCTGCTGTGCACATGCGCACTGACAGCATTACGCTGGTTACAGAGAAACAAGATGTCTGCGAGAGGGAGGCAAAGCGCGGATGTAAGCATCATTAGTTTAAAAACCGCACATTATATGAATCCGTTCTGTTGTTAATGATAATAACCTTCTGTTGTGATGTATATTATGTTTGTTTTGTCTAGCCTCTGGCGAAGAGAATACCAGAAAACCCCAAGTACAAACACGTACGTGCTACTGTTGATACAGGTAGGACTGAGAGCGTGTCAAACTTCGATTCAAATTGTTGTTAGAGTTATGTGGAATGGTATCGTGAAGTAGAAAGTATAAATGACACATTTTCAAACCAGGAATTAATTAACACCGATGGTTTCGTTTATCGTTTATACTCTTTTTTCCTTGTATCCAGTAGATCTTAATCGATAGCCACATGGTGTCTGCATGACGTCTTGACACCGCTAGTTACCATGCTACCTAGACAATTATTTTAAAATAATGAAAAATAGAGCAAAATAAAGTCTGATTTTATTGCCTCCTGATAAAATATGCAGTTACACAAGGCTTCTACAGTATGTCGATTTTTACTGACAATCCATTATTGCCTTTGCAATATGTTGATAATACTTATGAATTACACACATATGTAATACTTATATAACAATTATCGTTTACATTTTGCTTTTGAACATATAAAGCACAATAGTTTTTCTCTCAGTCAGCAACAAAACTGAGTTAAATTTGAAGTTCTGATTATCACATTGTGTGTATATTTATGTATATAAAACACCCATTTAATCCATTTATGTAGTATTATCAATGGTATCATCACCCCTTGTATGAGATTACAGGAGTACTTTTTATTAAGAAATAAAGTGGTTGCAGAGTTTTCTTGATCTTCTTTCCTACAGGTGCAAGTCTGACAAAATATATGTCTAAACTGGAAGAAATGAAAAGAGGTGAGTTTTCAGTTACAGAAATACATTTCAGACATTCATATAAGTTGTTGGGATGTGGTGTGAATTGTCTTCTGTCAACTATTTGTAAAATTTTGTTCTATTCAGTTTATATTATATTGTACTTAACTTCCTAGCATTACAGCATTTGCACATCTTGTTCTATTCCAAACATTGATGAAGTATTTATATTGGTAATTTTTCCTCCTTAGTTGAGACTATATGCTTTAGAAAAGTAGAACTTTCTTCTCACTCCCTCAAATATAGAATGGCAAATGTACCAGAGCTTGTAAGTGACAGAAGTAAAAGAATAGTAGTCACTCTTTGGAGACTAGGTTTGCTATGAATGTGTCATCCTGCTTGTAGTTTTGATACATTGACTGCAAGTTATGGTTTATACTATATGTGGATGCAATCCTTCTTGGGTATGCAGTACACAATCTACTACATACACTTTTTAATGTCATCATCTGATGATAACATTGCTTTCATAGAATACACATCAGAATTTATTCTAAGTTCTTGAACTATAAAAACAGCAACACAAGATTGAATAGTCATCGCTGGCCCTTTTTTTTTTTTTGTTCTTCTGTTCAATAACACATCTTCCCTCATTTTCCATTTTTGAACCTTTATGTTCTGTACTTTTTTTCTATATTAGATTACATTAAGCTCACTGCTCAAAAGGGAAATATGCTAAAACAAGTGTTTTTTATTATTGTCTTTATTATCATTGTTATTATTGTTTATAAGCACCTTATTCCACAATCAAAAAAGCCTGCTCAACACATTTCATATACACTTGTCTATGCAAACGTACAAAGTCACACAAGCAGTTACAAAGTCAGAGCTACACACGTGCACACACACACACACACACATCGTGCTTACACACACATGCTAGGTGAAGGAAGCCAGAGGACCAGAAGAAAGCCACTGATGGTCAACTCTGTGAACAGGTTTTATTTCTAGAGAGAAGCATGAGCTGAATCATGGATCCATGACACTGGATTATCACCAACATGATTACAATACTTTAGACACTGCGCCACAAACTGGAAGCAGCCCAAAATGATGTGATATAGATCAGGGGAGGTAAAAAATTGTCCCTTCAGCTTGGTGTCGGTTTTCTCATGGTTCTTGATTTAAGATTTATAGTTCTAATCAATGACTTCCTCTGGCTGTGAGTGTGCACTTGAAGTTACAAAATGATTTTTTCATGTTCAGCAGACTTGTTAACTGGAGGCCAAAACAATGAAAACATGTAAAAATCACTTTTATTTTTCATATTCCAAACTATTCCAACAGCCAACCATACTCTTTAGCCAATAATAATATTCCACTTAATCATCCAAGAAAGCATTATGTAAAGAGCATGACAGAGTTTTTGTGAGAATCGTGCAGACTACAAACAGGCTGCTACTGCCTCCTAGCATACCTGCACAAACTGAGGATGTCCTACATTAGTGAATGCCCTTATGGTACTGGGACAACCCCTGTAGACATGCCAAAGTTTTGATGACCAAGGGTATGCTCCTTGGCCAGAGGTAGCAGAGCTAAGGTAGAAACTCTTGAGACCTACAGCCTTTATCGCTGCTACTAGACTAATAGAGTTATGTATGGCAAGAATGGAATGCAGAAGAAGAAAGTCATGCAGTTATGTTCATGAGTTATGAGCCCACTCAGATCAAAGTGTTAATGAATTAATAATAAAAAAATATCTTTCTGTGGGATGTAATCTGATTGGCTTAATGCTACAAATTTTCTTCAGCAGTATGGATTTAGACTGCTGATTGCGGGATTAGGTTTCTCAGTGGAAATCTGCAGATTTTCAGTAGCCATATCTAAGATCTTTGCTACCCCAATGAAGGAAAAAGGCTGACTGAAGAAAAAGACTAATTGAAAAAGCATGAGAAACTAAAATAAGCAGGAGTGAGGAGTTGACAAACTACAGAAATACAGCTCCCCCCTAAAAAGTAAAACTTTTGAATTGGTTAGGACTTGTGACTGTTACTTGTAACAATCCTAAGAAGAAGTAGGGGACACGCCACTGGCATAAACACTGTGAAGTTTTACCAAGAAGCAGTGCTGTTTTATTTATTTATTTATTTATTTTTTGGTATGCACTTAACAGAAGGGTGAGATCATAGGCTCATCCTGATGAGAACAAACTAGAACATTTAGAAGGGAATAGCACTTTAGTGAGGCTTGGAAGTGTGAGGTTGGGAGAGAGGGGAGCAAGATACCATTCAAAAGAAAGCTGGAAGACTTTTTTTTTCCTTTGACAATAGAGTGAAAACTCTTGACAGTGACTTTAGGCAAGAAAATGTGATTGACAGTGATATAGGATTCAATGCTACAGAAAAAAGGCATTTTTCGGGTAGGAAGGCTACTGATGAGGATTTTGTTTGGGGTTAGGAATGTCTGTGAAAAATACCCTCTACTATGTGCATCAGGTGTATGAAGAGTATTAAACTGTCACTTTGAACTATGGGCTACATTTTAAAATAATACCAAAAGTGAATGCACCATTCATGTATACCTCACTTCTATTCATTGCTATTTCCAGACTCGGACATTGCCAAGGGAGATGAATGTCTAAGACTTCATCAGGCTGCTATTGTTATCTTGTTAAATTTGCCATTGCCTGCTCACTCAGTGTTGGTTACAGATGTGATGGTTCCATGGAGATACATGTAATATTATGAATACCCCTCCACACACACAACTCTCTCTCGCTTTCACGCACATATATCTATAGTAAGTAATGAGTTATTTGTATACAAGCACTCAGGTCTTTTTTTCTTTTTCTTACAGACCGTCCCTCCCCTAAAGTTTTCTAGCAAAACGAATTTATGAAGTAAGAAATACTCTGTAGAAGAACAAGAAGGTTTCGAGGAAAATACCTAAGACTTTTGGACACCTAACTGAATTGTTGACCAAAACAGGCTATCTGTTTGCTGGCTGACCCCTTTCTTTTTCCACTGGTCTGTGGACAATAGAAACTGGCGCGCTAAAGCTACAAAGCTTTCTCTTGTTGATAATACCAGGGAAGCCAGTACAGTGTACTCCTTTTGCGTGTTTTCTCTCGCTCTCTGTGCCTTTTTATACTTTGCATATTCACAGTTGTTCAGTCAGTAGCAGTTTTTGCAGTACTCTTTTCGTCTACTGGAGGCTCGTAGACGACCATGGTTAACACGTGCTTGTTTCTATTTTCATGAGGAAGTATCAGAAGCATTACATGTTGTTTATTTTGGAACATATATACCCTTACCGATGGCTCCAGGGGCGGTAGCTATGAAACGAGGTTAATTCTTTGGCCCGGGGCAACATGGAGACCTCTAGGAACCTCGTCTTCTTTCTAAAATTATTAAGCGCTCTCCAGACTCCGCAAATGTTGCTTTATCCCTGCAGCCTGAAATGCCCTGGGGGTAAAGAAACACAAAGCAGTGCCCACGGGGTCTGGACGCCGCTTTTTATAACTTCATTAACATTTTTCCCCGGGGTAATGACTTACTCTCGCTTCATAACTATGGGCCCAGAGGAAAATCAACGCAGAGCAAATTGTGGTCGCGATATTAAAGTCCCTACCTATTGCATCAAAACGTGCGGAACGCAGGAGCTGTGAACAACACTACTTGATGGTGTGAAATAAGTTGGACTCGAATGTTTATTCCTGAAGACCTCACGGAATCAAGTCGAACGCAGCACCTCCCGCAGTAATTGACTAGAGGGAGGGCGTTCGGAGAGTCTGGGTCGAAAACAGTCTGCTCGCATAGATGCTTTGGTTACTCAAATTACATTTATTTCAGTATTTCATACATTTAGTTTAATGGAGTATAAAAACGTTAGTCTTTCGTCAATGAGAAGTACGCGTTACTAAATGTATTATGGAGAATGAAAAGTGAAGATTGTATAGGTGAAATTATTAAGTCTGTTTCTCACACGAAAGCACCACTGACCCCTCTAAAAATAGTTGTACATGACAAAGACTGTTTGTTGCCGTTTTGTTAGTTCAGGACTATCAGTATGGGTGCTGATTGTGGCGATTATCAAGCGTTCGAACTGCCATTGCCCCCCACCACTCCTCTAGAGAGGGAGGTGTGTGGGGAAGGGGGAGACCTAGCCTAAGGATTATATGTTTACTACTTTGGGTTGTTCTGTGACCATTTCAAAGGCTGGACTAGCAGGAGTGGAAGTTGGGGGCGGCTTATGAGCAGACGATAGACTGCCCACCGAAATAATATAGAAACGACACACGGAGACAGTTTCCGACTCGGCGGTGCGCAGCGCCTGAGACGAGACTTACAAGGGGACACACGTAAAGGTCAGGAATCGACAGTCAACAAGGGACTGAGCAAGGATTTCTGGGTGCACTGCGGTGGCAGTAGGTGTGGCCGGCGTCATGGCAGGCTCTGTGACACATCTGAGGCGCCGACGCTAGCCCACCCAACAGATTCTTAAGGGCTTTGCGGTTTGGGGTCTCTCCCACCGACCCAGCGACCATGTGTTGATGCCGCATCCTCCGCGGCCTCAGCCACAGCCCCACGTCCTGAGTCACCTCCTGCTTCGTCAAGATATGGTAGATGCTCATCATCCATCCACACCCACACGGTGATCTCTCCTCTTCCATGCCTCGGTGCGTTGAGATCGATTCTGTAGTCTGCAGGCTTCCGCTTTCTTGTCGGTGTGTGGTCATGATCCTTTTATAGTGGTCCCGACTCGCGCCATGCCGAAAAAGTGCGGAGGTCCAGATCACAACTGGAGTTGATAGCCCGGAAGATCCTCGCGGCCCAAGCGTCCAGCCGACACGGTCACTGATGACATCTCGCCTCGCTAGAGACTGATAGATGTGTCATCCAGTGCCACACTCCGCGGTTTTAGCCAAACTTCTGCTTGCAGTAGTGTGAGTGTGTTGTTTTGTTTGTTTTATGCGCCAGATATAATTTTTAACTTTTCAGTCCTTCTTTCTTTGTGACTATTTTTTTCTTCTTTATGCGTTCATTTATCTTATCTTGTTTTGGTTTGAGTAGTTCCTCTCTTGGTAATGACATCTTCTTTTCTCTCGTAAATGAATAGTATTGTGTCACATGACGTGCACGGCCCATGTCTTCTACAAACGAAATTCCACAGAGTCTCTTTCTCTGCATCGTATAGAAACCATAAACAACCTTGTGATTGGTGCATAGAACTAGGACTGATTTACAAGTCTACCATAAGTTACCAAATTATGTGATTTCAACGGGTTTGATGTTGATAAATGATTCTCTCCTCTTCTCTCGTTTGGGTGTATTAATTAAAAACTGGTCTGCATTGTCTTAACTAATAAGTTTCACACAGCGTGTTCCTCACCGTTTAATTGTATACAACCAATATAAAACCTTATAACCAGATTCTCGATACCGAGCGGATATGTCATCGTATCTTAGAGATATATAGTTATTACAGCTACAAGTTCCTAGACAAACGCTTCACGAGTTTTCTTTGGTTCAGGGGTAAATATACTTAAAGCACATTTTTTTTTTCGCTTTCGTATTCATACATTTATAGATAAATATAATTAGCAATTTTTCCAGTTTCAATACACCGTATCTTAGGAACACTGATTTTCTCAGTCTATAAGTTATTACAACATGAGTTGTGTATTTCGTAAACTTGTCATAGCAACTACAGTAGATATACTACACTTGTGCAAACTAATTATTCGCTGTTAATCACTGCCGACGCTCAGTTAAAAAATGATAGACACACACACAACGCCTACCCACAATAATCGCATTCACGATGTACCAAAAACTGTAACTAATAAAAAAAAAAAAGTCCCCACACTTTCGGCTGCAACATGAGGGATGGATTTTTAAAATGCCATTTTAACTTATAGATGATGAGGCTTCTCGTAACGAGAATTACGCTATGTCCCCGCTGCACGTCCATTAGACCCCAGCTAGAGCCGCTCTCTGGCCTGGCTGCGCTTGTTGGTTTTTCCAGTCCCGTTGCCCTCCTTCTCCTCCTCCTCCCCCGCTCTCCGCCGCATTGCGTCAGGGTGCCACACCGATCTCTGCACCTACTATTGCTTGTCAATCAGACAGGCCATATTATCGCCGCTCTGACAGACAAATGGCGCGGCGGTCACTCAAGCCCTGCGATACGATTATTGACTTGGTGATTTTCGACCCACTCACAGCCAATTCTCAACGGCAGTTGTGCGTGAGCGGCGTTCTTTAGCTTGAAGGAGGTGAAAATCTGCTTTTTTTCATAGGCAAAAAAAACCCAAAAAAGTATTTGAGAGGCTTCCTGTAATTTTTTTTTTTTAGGTGGGTTGGTGGTGGTGGACTGTTCCTGAAAATCAGTGTTAGCTCACATATAATTTTCCTTTCCCAGACTGTGTGCGTGAATGTAAGTTTATGTGAATGTGCATGCATGCATGTGAATGTGTGCATGTGCTGCATGGGCTCACATAAATTTTTTTATCATTCTTTTGCAAGTGTGAAAAGACATATATAGTAGTAATCTGTTTTGTGCTCACATTGCACCTTGTGTGCCAGTCAGAATGATACATATGAAAGGAGAGTTATTAAAGGATTGGATTGGAAAGATAACTATAAGAGATACCAGAAGAAGGCCTTTACGTGTGTGTGTGTGTGTGTGTAACTCCGCAGGATTTGTCCATTTCGCTATCTAGACTGCTATATTTATTTATATACAGACAAAAATTTTTTAAGATTTAAAAAATATCTAATCTCCTTTCCAGGTTACAACATGGTGACTTAGAACACCCAGTTTACTTTGATATGTTCTTTGTGGTGAATTTGCTTAGTCCTGGAGGTACAAAATTACCCATAAATAAAATCCACAAGCTAGAGGACTTTTTTTCTTTTTCTTCTTAGGACACCTCTCCTCTCACAACAGAGTGGAATGGAGAGAAAATATGAATTTTCTAACAAGCTTTTTCACAGAAATTTAATATTACAAGGGCTGTTCTTAAAATCCTAATGCTAATAATATTTCATTTTATTCAATGTCCAAAAAGTAGTAAGTACTTGAAGAATATTGCATGGAGTAAACTGGCAACATGTGAAAGCAGAAGCTTGTATCTGTACAAATAAGGAAAGAAAACAAAGCAGTATCAAGAACACAGATACAAAACAATGATCGTAGTTTATATACGCATAATTTGAGGTGACAAAGATATGCTGAGGGTAACAACATTGAAAAAGAGCTTTTTGGGCAATGCTGATATATAATTTGAAACATTTTGTTTTCTTCCAGACTACAAGTTCAGAAAAGATGAGATATTTAAGAGAATGAAAGTCACAACTTTTGTGCAGCTGGTGAGTTGTTCAAACATATTTGCATGTGTATTGAAGCATAAGCATATAAATTTACAAAATTCAAGTCCCAATAATGTGTATTTGTATAGTTTAACAGTATGTGTTCTAATCTATGTATAGAAACTTAATTTTGCACATGTCTTTTATGCATGCTGTTTGCCTAGGTTTTAAGGAAGGCAATAAATTGCTGTTACTATAATTATAACCTACCATGTGGCTGTTAGAAGGAATATGTGTGCACAAATGAACTGATATTAAGTACGTAAGAAAAAATTTTGGTGTGCCTTAAATATGGTTCTTTAAAAATTGATTTTTCAGGCGAAGTGTTTTTTAAAGAAAAAGATGTATAGAATATTTTATTTGACTACTGATTATTACAAGCAGAGTTTTTCAATCTCACAGGTCATACAGGTTGCTGATTATGATTCTCAAGCAGATATGCGCAGTATGTATGGATTGTGTCACTTGCATAAAATAGTGTGGAATGTCTAGCAACAAGAAATTGTGGTTTTGCATTAAAAGCAGGAATTTTAGATGCTTTGTTGGAAGTTTAGTGATATTTTATTTATTTAAATAAAGTAGAGAAATACAGTGTTTTCACTATACTTTGTTAATATTTTATTAGGATAGCCAGTTGTCTCTGTCACTGGGTAGCATGTATGCATGTGTGTCTATGGATTCTGAGTTTTATTTTACCCTGTATTTATCCAGATGGATCAGGGGAAGACACTGACAGGCCAGACACAGCTGATTTGGAGGTTAGGAAAATCCAGGATGGTAATGAGGCTGAAGATATGGCATATGGTGACATATCACAGAGAGACACTGATCGTTCACGCCTTGAACAGTGAGTCTGGTGCTTATCATGTTGAATGTGTATTGTAAACTGGGTTAAATAATTAATGCTTTTGACTCATTCTTGACAGTGTTGAGAAATAGATTTCAAAGAATGATTCTGTTTTCGAGTGCAGCCGTTTCCTTTTTTTAGAATGGTCAGTAGCTCTTGAAGAAAAAAAATGAAAATGTAAGCCCAGCCATGGATCGGGTGTAGACCACTGCAACTGGCATTTCAGTGTTAGGATTGAGTTTTTTGTATATAGATGTTCATATAAAGTTTAGTTGAATTTACAAATGAAAAGTACAAAATAAGTTCTCTTCATTTGTGGATAAAATTGACTCCTGAGATACAGAGGGTGATATTTCTTTCTTTTGTTCTTAACACAGCAGCAATTTCTAGGTGAGCAGCATCTTGTTGGTAATTGCTGTAGTTTATTTCTTTGGACCTCTTCAATTTCAGATACAAACTTGTGACCCACATTCACTTTATTACGTTTTAAGAGCAAACAATAATGATCAAAACTGAGAAAGTTATTTTTCTCTAATCAACACATCATTAAAAAAATCTTTGATATGCTTACTCTTTTTCTTGTAGCATCTTGCTTCTTCACGTGTTTCTTCAGCGGTATCTTCAGGGTTAGTGTCTGCCAAATTTGACATCTTTTTACCTATCTTTTCAGAGTGATTCGAGGTGTGGGAGAAGTGGATCTGAACAGTGAAAAACATGATGTCATTCAACCTATGATCAGCCCTAGCAGCTGTCCCTACTTGCTACTAGATATCAGAGACCAAGATGCTTACAATGAGTGCCACATCATAACAGGTAATGTCTCTAAATCCTTCCACCAGAATGAGGAGCAGAATGATTAATAATAAATTAAGAATAACCACATTTTTCTTGCTTGTAATTATCATTATATGGGTATAGCGAAGAGCATAGTGGTTGGAGCGCTGGTGTCTGAACTGATAGGCATGCTAGATACCCAAGTGCGTGTAGTGCAGAAAACTTACCCCAGTTGACCCAGGTGGCAGAAATTGGTACCTGACTCCATGGAGGGTTGGGGAAAGTAAGGCAGCAAGGAAGAGGAGATGGCACCACCTTAGTTAAAGTGTCCCTGAGAAAAGTGAGATCTTTAACACCTCACTTCACCTCTCCCCACCCAATGACAAGGTTAGGGGACAACCTTTACCTTTATCATCAAATGGAACTGCATGGATACCAATATTTCTGATACTGATGATACTTGTGTATTCAGATTTGAAAGATGGAGGAATCTTTATCAGTTAGACTTGGATTACAGAATTTTGAATCTGTGATAACTAATGCTTTTTTTTTTATTCCTGTCTCAGCTAAGAGTTACCCCATCGCCATGCTCTCTCGGTCTGTCAACTATGAGACTAAGGACATGCTCCAGTTTGTATCCTTGTGTCCGAGTTTTACTTAAAAAATGTTGCTTTTTGTATTAAATTTGTGGATAAAACTGTGTGCATCTTCTGTATGAAAGATAAGGATTCACCAATTGATCAACAAGTGAAGCCCATTGCGTGAAATTTTGTGTTGCATGGATAAGGCAACACTATTTTCTGGCCAAATCTGTGGCAGTGTTCCTTCTAAGATGTGCATATTTTCGTCATTACCACTACCCACAACCAACCTAACAAGAAAAAAAAATGATTACAGTAGGATTAAGGGTATAAGCTTCTATTACCTGTTTTCTTATTAATTCACTTGACCATACCTTGGAAAAGTATTTCATTTGCATTTTGGATTCGTTTTTAATTTGGGATTTTATCTGAGGTAGTAAAGTGTGAGTAAATGCTGTAGAATATTTTCTTAATATAAAGAATGACAGTAAAACCTTATTAAGACCTTCCATATTGCGACCCCCCCCCTCCCTCTTAAATATGACCCAGTAACTTTTCACAGATGTATTTCACTATGTAAATGTATTTTCATATTCCGTGACCTAAAAAATGCCCCCAGGGTTTACAACCTGAACTTTGTGCTTTATTACAACTTTTTTCGCAGAAGTTGTAGGTTGAAAAACATCACTTACAATTTAAAATTAAAAACTGCTTGTGGTCAATCGTTGGCCTTATTTTATGATTTTTTTGCAGAAGTAACGTAAAATAACTTAAGTACATTTTGAAAGAGATTGCTTGCCTATTAGATCATTGGTCATTTTGACTCCAAACCAAGACCTGTAAGTGTAGGCTATATACTGCACCAGAAGAATCTCCTATTGTGGAGCCCACCTCAGGTGACTTTGAATTTATGTTTTTGAATAGGGAGGTAAAGTACCATTAAATTTGTGTGTTTAGTCTCAATGTTAACAAACTTATTCAGTCATAATTTCAAAGAAGTATTGCCTTCATTCTAAATAGTAATAAACTTTTAGTATCAGTTGCTTCCTTGACGTGGACCCCAGAAAAACCAACCAGGGAAAATTATTGTGATCTATGATGAAGATGAAAAAATCTCTCACAGAGCAGCAACTACTCTAGTGCAGCGTGGTTACGATAACTTGTTTATGTTGTCTGGAGGTAAGTCCTTCACTGAAAGGAATTTATGGCCATAATGTTGAATTTGCTATACTCTAACAACTTCCTCAAGTGTTCTTATGCAAAGTTTCCTGCATAAGACTGTCCAACATTTTAGTTTGCTGCTGAATTTGGCTAAAACCCATGGAGCTTACTATGCTAACATTAAGCATTTATTTCAAAGTGCATTTATGGACATTGATTATTTTGACCGAAAATATGTGGCCCTGTGAGAAAAATGTGTTAAAGCGAGTACACAAACTAGTCCATTAAATTACATCTGTCTCATCAGCTTTTAAGCTAATTTATGGTGTTTTCTCTCATGACGTTTAGTACCTATATCATTCACAGGTAGCTGACTGCAAAGAGTTTCTAAAAATTGTTGTACTAATGACGTTGGTTTAGCAGCCTTATTTACTCTTAATCCATACTTGGCTTAAAAAATAACAACTTCACGGCATTAGCATTGCAAGGAATTCGACAATGGGTATAAAGTGTAAACTTCTGTGGTAAGTCCATGCAGTACTAAATATATTGGCTTTGATTGTCCCATTTGTATAGGACTGAAGGTTGCCTG
Organism: Pomacea canaliculata; assembly: GCF_003073045.1. Classification (NCBI taxonomy): domain Eukaryota; kingdom Metazoa; phylum Mollusca; class Gastropoda; order Architaenioglossa; family Ampullariidae; genus Pomacea; species Pomacea canaliculata. The sequence continues at coordinate 21,871,728 of NC_037598.1, forward strand.
TAGGCTATTTCCGGAGGGGTTGATCACTGGTACAGTGCCTACTAGCCTCCTTGACAGTATACCCAACAACAAGCCCAAGATGCAGTCTCAGTCCCCTGTTCCCCGGGTGCCTGCTGATAAGACAGACTTCACACAAGAGGATCTGGACAAATTATCGATCTACACTGACATGGCGCTTTGTGATAACAGTAGTGCAAGTGAGTAGTTGTGTCCACATAAGTTGCATCTAACGATTCTAAGTAGTCATGTACACACATAAAAATTGTGCCAGTATGCGGGAAATCTGCTAACACAAATGAGTCGTCATGTACAGATATGTAGTATGTTCAGGATGTGTGTTGTTTATTACCAATGTTTTAACTAAGGGAAACAATCCACAGCACCAGAAAAGCTATTTTGACTGTTCATTTTATTTTTTTGTCTATGGATTTTTTAAAATTTTATTTAGCTTGTTTCCTAACTAGAAAAAAATCTTTTTCTTTTCCCAGGTCGGCTGTCTCAAAAGGTACCACGAGGAGCCCGAACATCCAGTGCATCCACAGTGTTGTCATCCATCAAGCTCCAGCATGTCAGGCCGTCCTGCTTTCAAACCTTAAAGTCATATGTACACCAAAGCCTTGACATGGCAAAAATAAGCGAGTGAATATTGTTGGGCTGATCTGCATGCAGCACTGGTCCTGCAGAGATGAGTGCCATTCAGTCGTGCAGTAGTAATGTCACACATTAAGACTCTGAGGAGCCTGCAGCACGTCTGACTGGATGTGGTTCCTGTGGACAAGGATGCTTACTGTCGTATACCTTGGTGTGGACTTGGCACTGAACATGCAGTGATGCAGATGACAGTTTATTTATTACAAAGTCCACTGTTAGTGGCAGAAAGATTTAATGCATTGACCTTGTACCTTTGGTTTGTTGTTAGCAGGGTTTGACTACCACAAGGGGGAAACTTCTACTAAAACAGAGAGTGAATAAAACTAATGGGATTAAGAAAAATATTTTAATTCTCATTCCTATATCCATCTGCCACATTTTGCACCCTTCCAGGTATAACATTTCAAACTTTACATTAAAAGATGATTCCATATGTATGTTTGTATAGGATAAATGGACTTAATTTTTTTGTCCACTGAAATGTATGCTAGTGGAATACAAGTGATGGGAATATGATGCTCAAGACAGCTATTCTTATTTCATGCATGGCATTTTTGAATGTGGAATACATAACTTATTTTATATTTGTATTTTCTTATTATACACAATAATAATTAAAGAAGTAATTTTTGCTAGAAAGAAAAAGATTTTTACTGTTTGCTATAACTGTAATACCCTTCAAGCAAGTTCCCCATATCTGATTTGTGCTTTATAATAGGCACATTTTTTTTTTTTAAAACAGGTCTGTGATCATTATTATCCGTCCGCATATAAAGCTGTTTGAGATGGTACAGAAAGTGTTTTGCCAGTGTGCTACACCATCAACAGTTTTCAGTGCCTCATCAGAGTAGTATTTCTTGACCTCCCAAAAGTTGAATTGGAGCAAATCAGGAATTCTTGGGAGTTAGCTGTGGGCATTTTGTGGGGGTAACCTTGTTTTATATTCTAACCCAAAAGTTGCAAATGCATTCCCACGAACTCCTTTTTTCCAGAAAGCGAAGATCTTTTCTAAATTACAGGGGTACCCTGGATTTGTGCCAAAAGGCTGTCTCTAAAGGATAATTTATTGATGGAGGAGCACATTTCCTAGGACCTACAGTGTCAAGATGCTGTGATAAAACTACCAAAAGTATAGTATTTACCAACAGCACTTGACCTTTACATAGTACTCCACAATATGCAACACTTATGACAAGGATTCAAGACTCTGTAAATACAACCAGCTTTTGTGTGTTTTTAAGATATTCTAATAAGACATTGTTAGTTTGGTGGAGGTGTAGATCATCTTTTGAGAGTGCATATTTGCTATCTTGTATCTTTATGGCTTTCCATTTTTACGTACTCTGCCATTTCCCATCTTAGTTTCACCTGCAATGATGTATTTCACAAATTAAAAAAAATGTGCTGCCTACAGCTTTCTTTTGGAAGGTAATTTTAATGTTTGTATCAAAGTATTTGGTTGTACTGTCATGAGATTTTGTTTATGTGCATGCTGATTTATTTATACAATATTAAATTATTTTATCAATTTCTTTGAACAGTACACTGTTCAGAGATATTTTAAAAAAATAGTACAAAAGTGATGACTGAAGAGTGAAAGATGTTTTTGAGATATTTTGCCTGTATAGAATTTTGCTTGCAGAGCATGACAGAAGACTTGAATTCAATCATTTGTAGTTCTATTATTGAATCACAACTAATTACTAATAGTCAAATGATTTGATTAAAAATTCTTTCGAAGAATGCAAAATGTTGGATCTTTGTGTTCCCTAATTTTCTTCATCATGTAACAGGATACACAAAACTGGTTGATGGAAGTGAGCAAGTTATCATACAAAGTTATGCAATCCTCCTTAGGGGTTTAGGCAATTGTGCACGTCTACCGTTACCGTTCCGGAGGACGGTGTAACTACTCGAAATCGATATAAATAAAAAAAATGTATAGTATACAGGTACTGTTTCATTTACTTTCTCTGTGCTTTGAGCATTTCTCAACTCGGTTTGTTCGAGTTCCAAAATCGAATTGCGAATCTCGAGGTATCTGGTATGCTTTGAGTTGTTAATGTGTAAAAAAACCTCTTTTTATTTTGAGTCACTGTTGTTTATATCGTGTCAGTTTTAAGACCATTAAAAAAAAAACTTAAATAAAGTATGGAGAGGAACATTAGTGCTTTTATAAAAATAGAAAAAAAAATCGCACACCACAGCATCAAGTTTTATGCTGGACTAAAGAGGACATAAAGATGCTTGGTTTTTTAAGTTGACAGTGCACTGTCAATACTATATGCAATCAGCTTTTGTTGATGACCTTTAAAAGACCTACAAAACTATGCATGCTAATTCAACACTTTCCTCAAATCACAGATGTCCCAAGCATCAACCACTCTGACAAAATATGACCTGCAGAGTACAGTTTGTGTCGTTTGTATTGTAACAAAATCACAAAAAAATAACAGTTCATGCTCACTGATTACAACAATGCATTATTAAGGTAGAACAAATCAAAACCGATAGTTACAAAATAACAAAAAGGATCTCGATATTTTTCAATGTTTGTTGATACAATAAGGCATGAAAGAAAAACATAGGATTGCAGATTTTTTTAAGGGACATATTTCAACATCATTTAATAAAACATGGACAATATTCTTCAAAAGGAGTGTACAATCACATAAATGTGAGAATAAATAACAAGTGTACATTTGTTTACAATTATTGTGACATATCTTAACCCTATAGGCAAATTTGCTGTGCTTCACATTACCCATGAGAACAGCCATCGAGTATAAATCATAGTTGAAAAACAGAAAAAAAAACAAACAAACAAAAAAACAGCATGAAAAGGATAGCACGTCATGATGATTCAGAGTCTACATTAGTGTACCGAGTGATTCAGAGAACAAATCTCAGATGACCCAAGTGGTAATGCATTAATGTCCCAATGGTAAAGCACATGGTGCACGTGTGAACACACACAGATTACACATGCAGATGCTGCATCAGCCCAAAAACAAGAGATGAAAGGGTTGACACACAGATCCACAATCTAAAGCACTGGTGAAAGAAAGGGTGTGGAGAGCACCTAGAGGTGAGAGAGCAGCGAACTGCAGTGAAGATGGCGCAATTACCACTAAGAGGTCATTAGTTAATGAAGAAGAAAGGACAGATTATCATTAAATTACAGAGAAGCACTTTAAAATAACTTGCTAGGAAGCGCACTTCAGTGTTAAAAAAGAAAATGAAATGTTAAAGGCAACAGTTCAATCTCTTCAAAAGCAAGCATAGAAGTGACTATGTAAATTTTATCTCAATATGCTTTTATTCTTAAGTTAAAATTGTAAAAAACAATTACGCTTTATATAATAATGTTTTTTGTGCACTTACAGTATTTTTTCCTGGTTCGATCAGGTGGTAGACATGACGTATGTAAAAAAAGTATTTTCTACAAACAAAGTTTAATTAGAGTTTAGACCAGCAACTGTGAACTGGTCAAGTTGCCACCGATCTAGCTAATTACAGGACAGGATGGTCAAGGTAGGGCCATAAATCTGACCAATGACACGGGACATGCTGGCCTAAACACAAGGCAGCAGGGTCGAATAGTTTTAGTAGCTGTGAACTTGCATCGATCCAAGCTCACAGGACTCAGCCTCTGACAATGTGAGAAACATCACTTTCCGAGTTTGCATGCTGACGAGTGGAGGTCCATCTCGAGATGTAAGAAAGTTGTTTGCTGGACTTAGTATATATATACTGTATTGGAAGTTTATGCCAGTGTGAAGTTTATAGTATTAATGTAAGCAAATAAGTGATTTGTGAACATTGGATTTTGAACTGTGAATATCAGATTACATACGGCAAATATTGGATTGTTAACGATGAACATTTATGAGGCGAATGACATCGAGGAGAGATAAGTTTTAAGATTACATTTGGAGCTAACTGTAAACCATTTCTGTATATATGTACTGTTTTATTAAATTCTTTTCATTCATATATATATATTGATCTATTTTTCTGATTTGGTGATTGGACATGCAGTGACTGTGTTGAAATTAGGTGTGGTCAAATGCTTGTCAAAAAGTTATCCATTGCGTGACAGAGCACTCAACCGTTACAGCTGGCCAGCCTGCCAAACCTTTACAACTGATGAGCCTGACATTGAGCATTGATTAATTAATTTTAATTCATCTGATTGGAATCATGGAATTTTCTTGATTTTTTGTGCATTTGTATTTGTGCTCAAATTTTTTTTTAAAGTGTGTTAAGTATCTAGAATTTATAAGTAGAATTTGCATTTTGTTTTGACACACTGCACCAGAGCCATGTGCAACACAGAAGTATGGGATGAAACGCCCCAGACAGTCGAATCCTCACAGCCGACTCTATACCCAGGCGGGGAGCATTCTTTCTGTGAACCCATATAAGAGTTCAAACATAAAGGGGAATGATGGGATATACAGGAAAAGCCCTTGCCACCTATATTCATGACGAACTGACAGCATTTAAACGCAAGAAACATGAGTTCAAAATTAGACAGCTGGAAGTAGCATCCCAGGAAAGAATGAGACAAGTGGAGTCAGGCGACAGGCTAGCGTTAGAAAGAATGAAGCTAGAATCGCAGGAACACCTTGAAAGAGACAAGAGTTAGGAACAAGATAAATTTGATGATATAGAGTCCTATCTTCGCTGGTTTGAGTCATGCGCGGCTATGAATAAGTGGGATGCGGATGAGCTCCCTTGCAATCTATCAGCGCTCCTCGAAGGTTAGGCTCTCACATATTTTCAAGAAATAACTGAGGAAGATGTGTGTTCCTTTCCTAAAGTAAAGAAAGGCCTCCTTATTCATTTTCATTACGGAGGAAGGTTTCCATCAGCAGTTCCAAGCCACTCAGCCAGAGCGAGAGGAAACCATGGCCGTGTTTTTTTTTTTTTTTAGAATCTGACGATATTTCTCCAGATGGCTAGAATTGGCAGAAGTAAAAAATGACTTAAATCGCTTTGCTTTAAAAGAAGCCAGACTTCTGCATGCGGTGAATCATGTGAGGTTTCTTTTCATTGAAATAACTATTTCTAGACTGTGACTATATCTTGCACTGATGCATAACATAGCATAACATAAAGTCCACCCCTACTGAGCAAATAGGAAAAAAAACCCCTTTTCTTGTCCAGTGGGGTAGTTGACAGTGTATTTTGTACACACTGCTTCAGGAAGCACTTGATAAAATACAAAAAAACTGGACTTGCAGTTTCGTCTTTTTTGTATATCTGTGTTATCCCCTGTGTCTACTGTTTGATCTGTGCTTCTGTTACCGACCCGACCTCCTCACGTCGTTGACCAGAGACTGCACGATCGCGAACTCCACCAGGCACAGGGAAGGGGCGGTCTTGCAGAATGTAAAGAAGTCGCAAGATGTCACCTCTCCGAAACAGAAAGACGAGGAGTAATATTTCCGCAGTCTTCTTACATTTGTTACTATTTGCTTCGGTAGGTGCATCTTGATTCTTAGGTTAGGTGTTGTTATTATAAGTGGTGGCCCAGTCGCTGCGGCAGCAATTCCGTCCTGCCAACCACAACGGGCTATTTCAGTCCGACTGGCAGACGAATGTTCTATTTTCACAGCAGAACTTCATGCCACCTTGCTTGCCTTGCAGCATGCTCACCGCTCTTTGGAACACAACTTTTTGATTATTTCAGACTTTCTGCACTTCAAGCCCTCATTTCAAATGATTCTGACCACCCCCTTGTGGTCCAGATTCATAAAATTCATGCAGCACTCTCTCAGCAAAATAAGGACATTGTTTTTATTTGGGCTCTTGGCCATGCTGGTATCCCAGGCAATGTTCGAGCAGACCAGGCTGCCAAGGCTGCATGTCAGTCCCCTGGTAAACTTCGATCACTTATTTCATCAGACTACAAATCTTTATTTTCGGCCTACATTCAGTCCTTATGGCAATGCCACTGGGACACTCTGGGCCTAAACTAAGAATGCCTGATCGAAAAAAGTGGCAACCAGTTGGTATGATCATCGTAACGAATGAAAAGGGACGGGAGTGAGACGTAAGGTGCGATATACTGGACAGCAGATTATGGATTTTATTAAGAGTAACCAAAAAGGTCGGTTAAACCAACCTCCGGAGAAGCAAATAACCAGATTTCTACAGACGGAAAGTGGTATAAAGTTATTCTTTCCTTTTTCATTTTTGAGTAATGAGAACAAGATCTTATGTGAGATAAACTCAGTGTTTTTCAGATACATTCTTCAGTACATGTTGTGGAGAATGGGTCCAAGCAAAACTAGTTATTCTGGTAGCATTCAACAATAAATAGCTCTTGGGCCAAATGATCCTAAGATTTGGCATTAAAGAAACCAACAGCACAGCACAATAATAAAGCGTGAATGACTGGAATAACAAGCGTGAAATAAAGCAATTACAAAATAGTGGTCCCATGATTTAATTTTTTTCTAATATTGTTTTCCATGTTAACTAACATCATTCACTAAAATGCACCATTGTTTTTATCTTACAAGAACTTATCAATTTTGTAGTTTTAATTATACACTGTTAGTAACCATTTTGTCTCATTAATTCAACCTGTACCTTTGCTTACTTTGCACTTTTGCAGTGTTAGTAGATATACCAGATATGACTGAAGACAGCAGCCACAAAAAGAGAAAGATTTGTGAAGCTGAAGTGTGGCAGGAAATACGAGATGAAATGGTTGAAATTAGAATAGAAAGTTTTAGTCCTGCAGGAAATCAGCGTTCCTTTTGCAGTAGTGAAGTCAAAGATATTATATGGTGTCCGAACTTTGTTAGTCCTGCAGGAAATCAGTGTTCCTTTTGCAATAGTGAAGTCGAAGACATTATATGGTGTCCTGATTGTGGACCAAATAGTCTCTACTGTATGAACTGCGATGAAAATATTCACTGTGTGGTGCAGTATCACCAATCTTTTATCTGGAAAAATGTAAGTACCGAATGAATGTCTTTGTAAGTATACATTTTTTTTTATTATTAACATGCCTTGAGATCTAAAGATGGACGTTTCAAATAATATTACAATTATAAATCTTAGCGTCATCAGTTCCCATGGTAAGGCAATCAGAAGGATGAATGCATATTTATTAGTGCTATCCTGCCCTGTATACATGTAGACCAGAGAAGGGGTCTAATTGGTAGTAGCGCTCATCCGGGTGGATAGGAGCGAAAAATTCGTATGCACGGGAGCCCGGAGAAGCTCTCCGGTCTGGCTTCTCGCATATAAAGTTATCGGTGGTTCCGCGGCTGTATAACTCTCTACTCATGAGGAAAAATGGTGGCCTTCATGGTGTTTCAGTTGCGACAACGCCGATTGTTCAGGCGAAATCGGGTGTTTCACGATAGAACACACCGTTCAAAGTGTTCGATGACATGGGAACTGTATAGAAAATTTTGTTTCAGACGTGCAGACATACTCTGACCGATGAAGAGGCATACGATATTGCTGTCACCAATCGGCAAGGTGCCTTAACACCTTTGCTACAAGTGCTTGTAACACTCAGATAATTTGCGTCATCCAGTTTTCAGGATGTATGCGGTATCTGTAAGTCGGACTGTGTCCAGAGTCGCCGATGCTTGGTTTCGGCGAGCGAGCAATGAAATTGCATTGCCCTCTCAAGTCCACATTGATGTAATGAAGAGACATGTAAACGACACATACGGATTTCCCAATGTTATAGGATTCATTGACGGCACCCTTATTCGGATTCAGGCTCCAACTGAGCAAGAGCATGAATTTGTCTCGCGCAAGGGATACCATACCATCAACGTCCAAGTCAACACCTTTTATTGTATGTCTATTTCATATCAGTCCATTTTGAAAACTGTTAAAGGTTTTATTGACTTCCTTCGCAGTGTTAAAATGGAAAATCGGAAAAGGAGCCACGTGAACGCAAAGGAAGAGCTAGGTCAAAGTCAGGACCAGACGTACGAAGTAACAAAGAAAAATCTGCCATTCCTCAAAGTAATTGACGACCTCATGCAGGAACTGTCTCCCAGGAGACTTCAAGTTTCGGAGATCCAAGCTACTTGTATCTTTACTCCTGTGTGTTAAAAGTCTGTATGAGCATGTATGCCTGCCCTTGTCAGCGAAGAAAAATTTCTGTCTGGGTCTCCTCGACAGACAATAAAGTCTGTTTTGATTTGATTTGATTTGATTTGCCACTCCCACCACCTTTTCCACATCATGTGTGTTTGTGTATTTACACCCCACCCCACCAACATAATCATAAATGTAAAAGAAATCTATGGCTTTATTAGGTGGCAGCATTGATTGTAACATAGTTATGGCCGCTGGACCAGTTTTCATTAAATTTTCATTTCTAGGTGGGTTTTTACTTTTTTTTTTAAAACTCAGGCCACTCGGATTTCCATTATGCAGTGACTGTGATAAAAGGGGTTATGCATATGTGCACTATAGTGCGATATACATGAAATTGTGTAGCAGTGTTACATATCTACAGTATGGGCAGCTAATAATTGTAGGACGTGTAATGCTATAAGCAAGAGAAGGTGTTATAAAATTATACTAGTACAACAAAAACGCACTGTCAGTACAATTAAGGTATCTACAAATGTTACTTGAAAAAAAGGATCTACATATAATTCGCAGGGCCTGTAGCATCAATTTATAGCAGAAACAGTCATGGTCACCTTGTGCTGAATGCCGATTGCAGGTGATCTGTGATGCTGACCTTATATTTATGAACTGCATCGCCAAATAGCCAGGAAGTGTACATGACTCCCGCATCCTGCATGAAAGTGACATTTTTGAGTCATTTGGAAATAATGCCAGAAGACCTCTAAATGGCATAGTCTTGGGGGACAGCAGATACACGCAGAGGGATTGGCTATTCACTCCTCATCCCAATCCCGTGACACAAAAGAAAAGGAATTATAACTACTGCCACAGTTCTGCTTGTGTCACTGTGGAGAGGGCCACTGGTGTGTTGAAACGATGCTGGCACTGTCTTAGACGACTTCGGCTGCATCCAGTGAAAGCCTGTAAGGTAATCACAGCATGTGTGATGTTACACAACTGTGCCAGACAGTTCAAGCTGGATGTGCCATGTGATTCTGAAAGTGAATCAGACTCTGATTCCTCAGAAAATGAATCAGATTCAGAAGAGGAGGAGCAGAGACTTGCTGCCAGGAGGATAACTGAGAGGGGACGAGCTGCTGCTGGCAAAGAGGCTTGCTAGCGACTTATCAATAACTTTTTCTAAAGGTTTGACAGGTATGTCTGAATTGGTACCAACAAAGCATTGACTCAAAAGATTGACTGTGAAAAGACACATTTCCCATAAGGTGCCTATAGACCGTGCCTGCTGAGCTGCACCTCGATACCACGGGATCGCTCAGTTGAACAGGAGTGGAGCAGGTGGCAGTACTCTACCGCAGAACAAGAGTGCCGCTATTATTTTGGAGAGCCATTTCATTTCTTTATTGACATGGTTTGTCGCATGTCGCCTAAGCCTGAGCTTTAGTCCTAGAGGGGAGCTGTTGTGTCACTAAAGTCTGACGCAATTGCAATTTCGTTGACCTTTTTTTTTTTTGGGGGGGGGGGGGGGGAAATGGAGAAAGACAGAGAGAGAACGGCCACCAGGGAGGAAGGTTGGGCGGTGTGAGAAATTCCGTTGTGGAAACGGGGACATATTAGCTGTAATTCCGTTGTGGAAATAGGGACATATTAACTGTAATTCTGTTGTGGAAACGGGGACATATTAACTGTAATTCCGTTGTGGAAACGGAGACATATTAACTGTAATTCTGTTGCAAGAACGGAACCGTCTTGAGTTGTGGGTACGTTTAGGTAACATCCATCTGTGAGGCATCTGTTTTTTTTTTTTTTTTGGGGGGGGGGGGGGGGTGTTGTTTTTTATTTTCATTAAATATGTATTTGTAGTGTTATCTCGTGTGCGTGTCGTTTGTTGGGCACTGGGAGTGGCTGGATTCGTCGCTACACGTGACATGGTTCATTGCCCTTTAATGTACCTTAGGTGAGCTAAAACCACAAATGACTGCCTTATGCAATGGGCTTTAGCGCTGCAGGACTACAACTTTTTGGTCCTCCCGATCTTAGGTTCTAAGAAGCCTCTCTATATTTTGCAAAAACCGTGAGCCCTAAATTTGCTCTGAATTGTGTTACTACACCGATGTTATTTTGTTTAATGTATGTTGTGAGCCCATGGCCATTTATGTACACTCAAGTGTTATAAAGGCATGGGCTAGAGTAGTGCTGTGTGGACATTCTGCAAGGTAGCACCGTTGTGGTGTACCTGTGCTGTAACTGGGTTTGCCCAGCTATCTCCACTCAGGTATCCAAAACCTGCAGAACCCACAGGGTTGCTACACAGCTTATAATCTATTATTATGTCTTTGTTTGTTATGGGGGCGACCACCAGCTATCTCCACTCAAGGTCATGGGAGTGAACAGTGGTTAATGGTCCAGGCTGGTTGCAGTTTTGTACCGGAAAATTTAAAACTAGCTATTTCTCTTGTTTTACTTTCAAGTTGATTTTTGCTCATAAATATGGTGCAAAGAATACAATGCCTTTAATTCCACTCATTTTTAGACAAATATGTGGCCAGTTTCTCCATATTTACGTCCCCTTTATGTGCAAGAGAGCAAGTTTCATGGTGGCCATGCATATCAGAGTTTTTACTTGTCTGAGATCAATACAGATCACCAATATTTACGCCCCTAACAACCAGCTTGAACATAAAACCTTCTTCAAACGCTTATCCCCACTACTAGCCACACCTCACCCACAAATTCTTGCGGGAGACTTTATCTGCATCACAAACTCTAAACTAGACAAAATAGGAGGCAACCTAGACACAGGAAAAGACGGTCACGCTGAACTATCACCGGTGGTAATGGACCACAAGCTCACAGACGCATGCAGACTCTGGTACCCAATACAAAGTGCGTTAACAGCGCACAGCTCCCAGGTAGGCTGCAGACTAGACAAAATTTTCATCTCCCACAGCCTATTTTAGTATCTTTGGTACAACTTAAACTGTGATGAACAAAAATATAGACAGCTCCGTTTCTATTTCCTTTTTTTCAGGAGGGTGTCAAACAGTCATGCTGGAATTTGTTCTGTAATTACAATTTGTTAACGAAATCTGTGTCGAATTTTCATAATGTCTTTTCGTAAAATACTTTACCTTCATAGCCCTCGATTTACACTTAAGCTTAAAATTGTTCGAACATATTAAAAGAAAGAAAGAAAAAAATCCTTTAGTTGCGAACGTGTTTCTACATCGTTGTAACAAGGAGCAGTGTAAGCGTTGAATTGGAACAGGTTATCGTCTGACATCCATGATATTCACGTTTGTCAGTACTTATGCGTCTCTTTGAAATTCCGGAGATCAATCTTTCAGAAGTTTCTTGGAATATTCAGATGCCCTCCATTCAAATGACTGGACACACGTGAAGAAACAAGACACCAAACAGTGAGAGATAAGTCAGGCAGAGAAGTTTCTGAAGAAGTGATTGCCTCCCTTATGTCAACGTTGTAGATACGTACACACCTGACTTTATATTTTAAATTTTATTTTAGATCTGCACGTATATTACACGTCAGTGTAAACTAAAGATCACAGTAGAGCAGGGGTCTCAAACTCATATTAGCATGTGGGCCGCAGTGGAAAGTAACAGCCAGTCAGCGGGCCGCACCACGAAAAGAAAATGTTCTTTCATTAGTATTATAGCATTTTTACTTTTCAGATTAAGTATCTCCTGTATCCGGTGGGTGGGTGGGGAATACCGTTGGCACTTTGGTATGCGTCATGTACAATTTCACTGGTGCCAAGGGGAAAAGAGGATTCAAAGTACTCAGATTAAGAAGAGTGATGATGAGTGAGTTAGCTCTACTGTATTTGTGGAAAATATTTCCAATATGTGAAAATTTAATATTGGCATTGTTTTGCACTTTATCAGTATCATTGTAAAGGCATATGGAGAATGAAATAGAAAAGAAATAGAAATGTTAAGTTGTTTGTTCAGCTGATGCAGCATGTTTTAGTCTTTCCAAGAACAATGGCTTACAGTAGATACCTCAGTTTGATGTTTGATTCATTAGTAAATGCAAAAGAGGTAAGAGAATTTTTTCTAAACTACTTCACAGTCATAGTAGTTTGCTGAATTTTGGAGGCATACCATGGTGTTTTTTCCCAGCAAGGTAGAGAGATGTTATAGCTTCTGTTGGGGCTTTTTATTTCTCATTTATATCAAAGGATAGAACTTTGATGATTGTTTTCTTTTTATAAAGTGTTTTTTCCACTAAAATTACAGATGCAGTCAGGAGAATGTTTCCACAAGCAACAGAAATGGAAATAAATAGTGTGGCACATAAATGGTTATTTAGTGCCAAGGACAGGGATGGTGAGCGACATCAGCAATTTAACTCAACTACTGGTGAGTGGTCATAACTGACTGAAAGGAGCTTATGTAGAGGGACGAGTAAGGAGGACCCGCCGAAACGGATCTCTAACGACCGGAGGGCCTGGGAGCCTGGTATCGTCTACCAGCCTGTGTGTTTTTTTTTTTATGGAGATACGTCCAGTGTCGTGTGAGGGTAGGAGGGATATCAAACAAAAATAGTCCACTATCCACATCACTTGTAAGCTATAATAATTTGAACCTAAAAGTTTCATTTGTTTCTCAACTGTTAAATTTAACTTTGTAGTATTTTATTTCTTGTTAGGTTCAGTACATTCTCTTCGCATGCCTCGCTTCAGACAAGTGTTTCCTCATTGGCTTAGCCTCGTCACATGATATCGAGGCAACGTCATTAAAGCCAAACTTAACGCCCGAATAATGGCAAGCAAAAAACGACAGTCGCGTCAAAATCAAAAGAAAAAAATGGACAAAAAGCAACAGCAAAAATTAGCAAAAGCAGATGATGTCCGAACGAGGTAGAAATGGCGCGAAAGTCCATTGGGACAAATTCAGGAACGCCAAAAGGCAAGAAGAGGATGCAAATCCTCCCGGGCCGTCATGTGAAGGCATGTCGATCCCACCAACGACGGGTAAGAATCTACGAAAGAAATTTTTTTTAAACATGGAAGATTCTAATAAGCTATTACGCCTAGCCGTGTGCGCTATCTGCACAAGTGGCCAGTTGCAGTTATGGAACAGCGACGAATGGCCAGAATACGTGGAAAGGAAGAATGTCAGAAAAAGCATGCATGTGTGAGTGAAATGTTCACCAAATCGGTAGGGTTTGAAAAAAGTATTGAGTCGGGCATTCCCACACGAGTTGTCAACTAAGACAGGCGAATGTAATTTGAGATAAAGAGAGTGCGGAATCAGTATAATTCCTTGCCTAGACAAGGTATGTAAAGTGATGTTTTAATATCTTTGTCTACCTCCATGTGATGTAATAATATTAATTAGCCCCATATGAATATTTAAAAGAGAATATTTAAAAGAATATAAGCGTCCAGTGTTGTGAGGGTAGTTGTTCGCAGGAGGAACATTCCTAACGCTGAGGATCGAGAGAGAGTATCCTACATCAATGGCAGATGAAGGACTGGAAAGAGTAAGCTACACTGTTCACCAAGGAAAAATATTGTGTGTTCGCCAGTGACGTCTGCCACCTTCTCAGACAGTAAGTTGAACTATTTTGTTAACGAAGGAGAGACTTTCTACTTCAAACTTTAGAGAGATCGAAAGTTACTCTTCGTGTGTGTGAAAGTGAAGATTCTGTGACATTTTTTAATGTATTAACGTGCTTAGAAAAGTTGTAGTTGGATTTTGTTAGCAGTTTAAGAAGACTGCCAGAGAGCGTCTTGATGATGTTAGCAGTAGCAGACCTGCCTGCGAGCGTCTTAAGTTAACAGTTTCATTGAGTGTGCTGTGTTAATTGTAGTTGTGTACGGTGTGATGTTGGAAGTTTTGTGTGTATATTAAACGGACGTCCTGAACTTAGGTGATCTCGTATTGTTTTCTTATTCTTTAAGAATGCGCACGTCCGACATTAGGTCGTGACACCCGATCAGTGGCTTCACCAAGTAGGGCACATCTTAAGCCCAAGTAAGGCCGAGTTGGGGCCCATGATATTTTGCAGGCTGGGATGTTCGTTCAGTCCCCCTCTCTTTCTGTTTTACCCATGTGTGCGCGCACACACAGATATTATTGATTGTAGGAAATTAAAATAATACATGAGGTAAAAAACAAATTACCCATTCGATCGACTTTTGAGTCTATCTAGATGCATACCCAGGAAACAAAGAAATTCTGATGAGGATTAAAAAAAGCTTCGCGTTTGTGTAGGTCATCCACTAACTCTATATAATTCCAAAGCGCATGTACTAATAAGTACTACAAAGATAGTAAATACCTATATGGAGAAAAATTATTTACCAAAAAAGAACTTCAAGGATAATACACTGGTAATGGTACCACACTCAAGACGCATGCAGACTCTGGTACACAACAATAAATTAAAAATGTATGTAATTAACTGAGCTGCACAGCTCCCAGGTAGCGCTGCATCGCCGACTAGTTTACATCAAATTCGTTGACACATCTCCCACAGCCTATTTTAGTATCTTTGGTACAACTTAAACTGTGATGAACAAAAATATAGACAGCTCCGTTTCTATTTGCTTTTTTTCAGGAGGGTGTCAAACAGTCGTGTTGGAATTTGTTTTGTAATTACAATTTTGTAACGAAATCTGTGTCGAATTTTCATAATGTCTTTCAGTCCATAAATACATGTGACCCTAACGAATTGAGATAAGTCTCTGATCATTGGTCACGCTAGACACGTGTTTCCATTGGCTTAGCCTCGTCACCTGACATCGAAGATCTGACAACGGCCAAGAAAGATCATGGCTAGCAAGAAATATCCCCTTGGTAACAAACGCCAACGTTGCAACCACGCGTCCTTTGCAGCACGGATAAGGTGGAAAAAGTGGAGGGAATTACGAAAAACTACAATAGTCAACATCAACATCCCTGTGCAGTCATGTCAAAAGATATTTAGCTATGCGCAGATGAAACAAATTCTGCGATCAGTGGTTTGCCGCGTATGTGTTGAAGGGAGACTTAAGCTATTAACATGGAAAAATGGATATTCTGATAATTACGTCATCCAATGTGTCACCTGTGGAGCCATCACCAAATTATAACCAAATGCAAAAATTGTGAGTAAAACTTCAAGCTGACCAGCCTTTTCTCCCTCTTCCACTGAGAAAGTCATGACCATACTTTCGCCAGGGGAAACTATTATCTACTCCGGACATGAAGACCCTGACCATAACCACACACAAGGAGTAGCAGTTCTCATGACACCAGAGGCTGCAAGAGCGCTAGTAGCATGGGAGCCAGTCTCCCCACGACTCATGTCAGCCAGGTTCAACTCCAAAGGGAGAAAGATCACGATCATCCAAGGCCTCAGCTATTGCTCTGGCTCTTCATCTCTGGAGATTGAATCAGGTGACCATCCAGCATATCCAGTCAACAAGAATGGATCCCGGAATATCTTCAAGACCAACTAGCTTACAGATCGTCCAAGCAGTCGAGCGAATCAAGAACAGGCGCAGAGTCAACAAAGCATCCCTGAAAAGAAAACGAACGAACGAACGCATCCCTGAAAAGAGAACTACAGAGGGATATTGGAGAATTTTCCGAAGAACAGTACAATCTTGCACTGCAGAAGGCCGAGGCGGAAGGATGGATTACTCGGCAGACGGAGGAGCGTTTCGGAGTAACAGTGTGAAAAATGGGGAGCGATAACAAAATTATAAAATTGTGAGTATAACTTCGAGCTGACTAGCCTTTTCTCCCTCTTCCACTGAGAAAGCTATTAACATGGAAAAATGGAGGCCGAGAGTGAGTCTCGTCTCGGCATACAGACATCAGTCCATAAATACATGTGACCCATACGAATTGAGATAAGTCTCTGATCATTGGTCACGCTGGACACTTCTTTCCATTGGCTTAGCCTCGTTACCTGACATCGAAGATCCGAAAACGGCCAAGAAACATCATGGCAAGTAAGAAACATCCCCGTGGTAACCAACGCAAACGTTCCAACATCGTGTCCTTTGCGGCACGGATAAGGTGGAAAAAGTGGAGGAAATCGCAGATTGTAAACATCAACTTTCCTAAATACTCCTCTCAAAACAAATTTACATCGCGTCAAGTCAAACTAATTCTCAGCTCTGTAGTATACTAAGGGGAAAATGAAATTAATCAAGTGGAGAAGTGCAAACCTACAAAATTACATTCATCCAGTGCACCACATGTGGAGCAATCACGAAATTGTAGCCAAATGCAAAAATTGTGAGTATAACATCAAGCTGACCAGCCTTTTCTCCCTCTTCCACTGAGCACTCAGACTACAAGAATATACTTTTACCCAGTTTCGTGACTTTGCTAATGAAGTGCTTTGTAACTATTCGTGTTTTTGCTTTTATTAGCACTCTGCATCTTCTGGTTCAATTGTACTTAAAAGCAACTGCACAGAATTATTTAGCGACTTCTGGCATTTTATATAGTAGCTTGACAAGATCTGTGAGCCCTGAATTCATAAAATAAAAACTCAAGAGTCGTCCTGCACATAGTCACACGCTAGACACGTGTTTCCATTGGCTTAGCCTCGTCACATGATATCGAAGGCGGCCCTAACAACGGCTTTAAAATCTTACCATCATAACATCAACAATGTCAAAAGCCGCCGCCCGAGCTAAGAGGCAGAAAAACATCAGCAAGCGCGTGCGTACACATCGCGCCTCTTACGCTGCGCGCATACGATGGAAGAACTGGGCAAAGGAACAAAAAAAAAAAAAAAAAAAAGAAAGGCATTCAATGTCGCTGTGCCGTCCTGTACTCACAAAAATTTTTCAATATCACAGATAAAGAAAGTCTTACGTGTAGTAATATGCCGTAACTGTTTGATAGGCAGAATGATTATAGTTTCTTGGCAATATGGGTGGAATGACAGCTGCATAATCCAGTGCACCAACTGTGGATCAACGGCCGCTTTATGAAGACCATCGCTAAAATTGTGAGTGTAACGTCAAGCTGAAGTTTCTTTATTCCGTTTTCTCAGTGGCTGGTCTGCCTTCTCTCCCTCAGCCCTCTCCCTCAGCTCCGGTATCACTATTTCTGAAAAGGTTCCAGGTTTCTTTCCATACAGGTTGCCAGATGTGTGTCTGGGGTGTCTATGTAGAGGTAGCACTTTGACTTTCCGGCAGCAGTGTCCCCTGGGACAGATGGGAGCACTGGTCCTCACATGGCAATCAACTCTCACAGCTGGCTCCAGGTCCTTAACCTAGCCACACCCCGGTAACCGCTTCTGCTGGCGGGCCAAACGCTGTGAGGGGCTGACGTGTTCTTTTGCACGTCATTACAAATACTTGGAGAGGAGATGGGCGCCACCAAGTTCACCGAAGCCCACTGAAAGGACTCATGGACGTACAACAGAAAAGATGTCTGTTGCCGCTGCCGGAAGGTCCCCCCTACGCCCAGACCGGGCAAGGGACTGAACTGAACTGAACTGAACTGCCAGATATATGATACCATGTTATTGGTATATTCATGATGGCTTTGATTAGTAATTGTATTTTCTTCCAGGTTCGATATTTTTGTGAGATAATTGTTTGCCTCAGCTGCACTGCTACGATCTACCATGGAAATCCTTGAAATTAGTTCACGGGGCTTTTGAGCTTTCTGAAGAATTGCGTAAGTACAAAAGAAAAGTAGACTTCTTCTGCTGACCATGTCCTGTAGTACTTTGATGATTAACTCATTCGGTAAAGTTATATCGATGCAATTAAGCTATAGCTATGAAAATGTTTGCACCACAGGTTCAGACTGTATAGGCCCTAGACCATTTTCTGATCATGACTAAAACCAAATAGAGATCTCCCACCCGACACAAACCCATGTAGGTAAAGGCTTTTGGAAATTCAACATATCACTCTTACAAGACATAATGTAAATAAAATAAACAGCCTGCTACACTTTGCCAACCACACTAAACTACAAGGCCTCCCTCTTCTCGACTGGTGGGACCGAATAAAAAAAAAAAAAGAATCAAAGACATAACAACCCAACATAGCAAAAGCAAAGCAAGAGCTTTGAAATTAAAGAGCAAAAAAAAATTAAAGCCCTTAGCCCTAATACCCAGTGCTAGAACACAGAAATTTGGTGGTAATGAACACCATCAAAAGTAGACCACAACAGCTACACAAAGAGAAAATAACAGGCGCCCAAATCCGTTCCAGAATACTATTAGAAACAACACAAGAAACACCTAGCACCTTCTTCTGCCAAAAAGAATTGCAATGCAGTAAACGGAAAATCATTACCAACATTATAGGTCAAGGCGGGCAATTTCAAACAAAACCTAAGTGACATTCTAAACTCCTTCAAAGTATTCTACTCCAAACTATACATAGCAGAGACCACAGATCCTGAAACTCAAGAAAACCTCCTAAAAGACCTCCCGCAAATCGATAACGAGGTGGCAGAAAATATAGGCACACCAATAACTCTAATAGAAATCTGTAAGGACCCCACTAACTCCCAACACAGGGTAATCTACAGATCCACATCGCTCCTAAACACAGATTACAAAATACTCACAAAAACACTCTGCAACCACATCAAACCTCACCTCCACCTCCACCAAGTCATCCACAACAACAAAACATAAGTAATCCCAGGTAGGGAACGTCATGAACGTGTATTTATTCGTGGGCGACTTCTCTGTGGAGAAGATAACTCTCGGTGGAAATTGCTACTTCCTTTACCGGTTTTGTGAAAGAGACGTCAAGGTGAGTGGTCAGTTCTTCTAACATCTAACAACCGTCACAGTAATCGTTCGCCATCATCCTCGAACACACTCCAGAAGCTCCAGGTATTTATTTATATTTTACAAGGTTCGTAGGGTATTTTTGCCGTAAGGCCTTATGAAGCGCACTGGAGCCAGGGCCTTCAAAAACACGGCACCTAAGCTGTGGCATTCTCTGCCATCGTCACTCTCCACCATCACCTCACCAACCACATTTCGCAAAAAACTTAAAACCCATCTGTTTCTTTCAAACCAGTCTTAAGCTACCAAGAAACACTTCTGTCTATATTTTTTACTTTTCCTGGTGTTTTATATATTTGTTCACTTTATTTTGTCTTCTTTTACTTTTTTTTTCCTGCGCAATGAGCATTCTTCGGAATGGATACCTGCGCATTACAAATCGCCATCATCATCATCATAGGTCAATGACTAAAAATTGCCACCTGATAAAAGACATCATAAGAGTACTGCAACAACAGAAGTTACCAGGAAAATGCCTTTGACAGAATTTCCCACCAATACTTATTTACAAACACTTCAAGCTTTCGGCTTCAACTTGTGATTCCTAAAGTGAATATCTTCAATCTATGCAGACATACACAGCAGCGTAATCGTCAACCAACATGTGTCAGAACCCTTCAAAATAACTAGCTCAGTCAGACAAGGCTGTACATCCTATAACTTTAACCAGTCCTTATAAAAATAAGACAGGACAAGCTAATCAAAGGAATCTCCTTACCAGGCAAACCAGAACAGTGCAAAATATTATCCTACTCAGAAAACAGTAATTTTTTCCTAAACAACTACCAATCAGAAGGATGATAGCGTACTTCTACAAGTACAGCATGGCATCAGGCGTCAAGACCTCACAAAAACCAAAGGCATGCTCGTAGGGAAATGGAGGAGGGAAAGAGATAAGCCTCCAGACATTACATTGCCAGACAAATTAAAAATATACGGTGTGCCTTTTGGTGATGTCTTGCATGATGACGTATGGTACCCAGTCATGATGACGTATGGTACCCAGTCCTTACAAAAATCTCCCCGCAACTCAACATTTTCAGACTCCATTCAATCTCGCTATATAACAAAGCTAAAATCATAAACACTGCAGTTCTGTCCAAACTGTGGTATTTAACATTAGTATTATCAATACTAGCTCACTATATTGAAAAAACAGAAAGAGCTATCTTCCAATTTCTCTGGAATGATGGCAATAACCCAATAAACTGCAAGACCCTTTACTAGGAGGGAAAGGCTTGCTAAACATCGCATTCAAGATAGAAAGCCACATCCTATTCCAAGTGACAACTGTTCCAAAACAGTAGGGGCAGGTGATGCTGGTATTTTCTGAGACAGTACTTCTGTTATTGCCCTTGATAACAACACACTTAATATTCCTGTGCTTCTGCTGGGCCGTATTACACCTGTCCCATACTTTATTGTAGGGGGTGATGCCTTTCCCCTTAAAACGATTTCTGCTCAAATCATTCCTGTTCAGAAAGGTCACCTAGAACTTGAAAATCCTGAGGAGATGGAGAGGAGACAAAGAATTTTTGATTATAGATCATCAAGAGCTCATAGAACTGTAGAGAATGCAGAGATGTTTCTGATGAGGAATCTTGTAAAGGTGGTGCCACACGTGGTTTGGCAAAAACTGCTTTCTTGTGAAACAGCCTCGTTTTCTTGTGAATAAGCCGCTTTGCCGTGTGGCATACCGCACAACGCGTTTGACGAACCGGAAGGAAACCAGGTTTTCCTCGTGTTTGATTTAGAAGTTGCTCTATTTTGGAGGGCAGTTTTACAACATGGCCGCCAAAGCCATAGGCCTGCTTGGAAATTTGAATGAAGAAAATACCTGGTATTTAATTGAGCTTTTTGAAAGCCACCAGGAATTATGGGACCCCAGAAGAGAAAAATACCGTAACAGACCTGGGTCTGTGGCTTTCTTTACAGGTTTTGTTCTCGAAAATGACAGGGATCGAGTGCACAGGTATGTTGCAATTTTTGTTGTTAAATTTTTAAACGATGATTGCTTTATCGTATTATTAAAATCAATTGATTAATGAAGTTATTCCATATTTTATTTATAATTTTTGATAATTTAAGGATGTTTTGTTTTGAACTTGCACTGAAATATAATTTCATCACTTACACCCGCATAAGAAAGATCTTAATTAGTGGTCTTATATATGAATGCATTGAACTGTATAAAAATCTGTATTTATTAAGGATAATGTTTGTACCATGTGTTACATAGCCAATTGATTTTTGTAGTGACTTGTAATATTATTTTCTTTACATCTAGCCAAATTTTATTTAGAACCTTAGAATAAGCCTACTCAAGTCAGTTTAGAATAATTAAAATTGTCTTTATCTAACTTGTTGCTATAGCTTTTTATTCAGTTTTTTTTTTTGGTGACAACTAGCCTGAAGACTTTGAAGACTCAAATTCTTCGTTGTAAATAAATGTTAAAACCATGTTTATTTTTTGCTTGTGTATAATAAATTGTTTTGAAGATTGTAATGATTTTTTTTTTTTTGGTTCAGGCATTTGCGACAAGTTCTTTGTTGTAAATAAATATTAAAACCATGTTTATATTTTGCTTGTATATAATAAATTGTTGAATCATGCCAATTTTTTTGTCTTTTGGTGTTTACCAAGAGTAAGAGTGAACGAAGGCACCTGCAATTAAATGTCTGAAAGATGTAACATTGTTTTCTAATGTGTCAATGCTGCTAAGAGGGAAATTTGGGACAAGGTGAAGGTTAATTAGGTTTAGGGTGGGGCTTTGAAGGGCCGAGAGGTGTGTAAGTTCTTCTAAACCCTGCAAGGAGCCGATGCTGATCCTGCTTCCATTTCCAGCCGGGCTGGGAGTGTAACTTCCCTAAAGGAGCCCATTTCTCAGCCCGAAAGGGTCCTTTTGGGGCCGATGAACTATGGCAGGCTGGGATAGTATTTTGTCCCAAAATTGCGGAAACTTTGATCACCAAAATAATTGCTTTTGTCTAATAAAAAGAAGTCTTGTGTAAAAAATGGTTGTCCGAATGCTAATTGTATTAAATACCCACTATAAATCTCAGAAACAGAACAGATTTACAGCAATATCTAAATTTTGCTTGAAACTGAAAGAATTTGTGATGACCATTAGATCATTTGCTGGTTTTTGTACTCTAACCTCATTATTGCCCATCTATCAACTATGACACCTTAGTTTTGTATCAAGATTTGAGTAAATGTTTGTATATAAGTGCAATGCTGTGATGTATAAAGAGCATATTATGTGTACAAGAAGGATGATGCAAAATTAAATGGAAAAATGGAATATCAGAATAAGTTTGGACTTACTTAGATTTGAAAGTAATAAATTTTCAGCATTTAAAATTATAGTACAGAATTGAATAACTTAACACAGAATGATGTCCCTTGGAGAAGCCCTGAAAACCAGCAGTGCAAAACTGGAATGGATAGTAAAGTTTCCTTTTGTCTTTCTCTAGTTATCTACTGCTTTGAGCATGTACAAAAGACAGAACCTTATATAGTGGTGACAAAGATAGTTAACAGTTTTTTGTTTTACATAGTAAAAACAAAACATAAGCCCATTCAGCAGGCTGTCCAGAAAAACAAAACCTGTTGCTGTTGTCTCAATTACTGTCTAACCAATTAGACAAGTGCTGAAATTTAACAGTATTTTAACAGCCAAACATCTAAATAAAAACATAATCCAGTGGCATCAAAACATTAAAATAATATAAGAGTTGTGACAACATACAAGAAATGCTAGATTCCTTAAAAAGAAACATTCAGTGACGATGACAGAAGCACAACTGTTCCTTAATGTCAGTCAATAAGTTAAAACATAACCACAAACCCAATCCTCACTGAATAGAACACTCTGCAAGTTAACATAAAAGCAGTTTTGTACTATATATATATACACCATACGTTGCAAACATTTTTTTTTTTGCCCAAATTTTATGAACAAGTTCCTGGAGTAGATATCTGTTTTGCTCTAGCCTTTTGCTTCTCTTTGGTTGAGATGACTACTATGTGGGCTTGAAAAGATTTTATTTCTCATGTACAGGTGTACTGTAAGAAAATTATAACTATCATGTATCTTTTCCACTGTGATGCACCAGGGATGAGAATGTACATGCCATCTAGAATACCAAGTCTCCTGCATAATTACCCTATGATGTCTCCTCTGAGCTCCAACTGAAGGTCGGCTGCACATAGCCTTGCATAGTTTATAAGTCCCATCTGTCCACCAGGATCTTGCAGGTACAGGTTACTTTGCCATGTGGCATTCCACTGTTCATGCCAAAATGATCTGCAACAGTTTTACAAACTTAAGCTACAAGCTCACCCTTAAAGATCTGTATGATCCACAAAACAATCTACTATACTCAAATACATGCACATAAAAACACAATTTATTTCAACTTTTATCTGAGTGTTGAGTCCTGATTTCAGGTTGTCCTTAGTCAATAAAATAAATAAATAGCACATTTGTATAGCACCTTTTCCCAGCATCAGCCACACTCAAGGCACTTTACATACAGGCATTCAAGCACATCATATTAATGTGCTAGTTTCGACAAAAACTTGTAAGGAGTCAAGTAATAAAATAAAAAGTCTGTATTCCTTAACAAAGACCAAACAATCTTCTTGCTTTATGTGCATGCAAGACCCTTTGTAAAACTGAAGAGAGCATGTTTTTTCCAATACCTATTCACAAAGGAAGAGACAATCACTTCTTCCTATCAAAGCAAAGGGAAAGAACACTTTAAGGTTACTCCAACAAGTGAAAATCTATACTTCAATTATTTTTAAGGATTTTTCATTAGAGATTGATAAAATATAATACAACACAAAAATTTTGCCACTGCATTCCATTTTTTTTTACTTCTGAGACTATTTCCTCCCACTAATACTTATTCTTTCTCCTCATAAATCAGATATTATTTTGTTAAACTGCGCATCACTACCGAATGGGCAAAAATAAAATTGGACGTAGTTATTGGTAAGAGTGCACACCAATCAGATCATATCATATCCAAAAAAGCCAATAGCCATGAATAATTCAAAGAAAGGTGACCAAAAAAAAAAACTGGCAAACAGCTTTGGGACTATTTATTGCTTAGAGCTTTTGAGAAAATAAAGTGAACTAGGGGAAAGAATTCTGCTCCCAATGACATACAGCATGCGATCGTTCTGTAGATAAGTAAGAGTCGGTTTCAGCATCATTGCAAGAAAAAATGAAGGTCAGTGTGAACAATGTATTTATTTAGCATCAAAACACTTATTTTCCAACAAAATCACATCTGAACCTTGTGCATGAAGGAATTAATATTTTATGATAATCTCGGATTTGACCATTGCATGCAAAACCCACTGTTTTCTTGTGCAGCATTTCTTCCCTTTAAATACATTCTGAGCTGACTGCAGAATGGTGACATGCATACAAACGTTGACATTACCTTTTGTCAGTCATGTAGTTTACAGACGTCTTGCTGCTATGTGTTTTAATACACACTTAGTCATGGTATGTTCTTTTGGCACACAAGGTGCTGTCCAGCTGCTGAGTACCTAAAATTAAAGAAAAGGAAATTGTAACACCACAAAATAATAAAAATAAAATGTCTCCACTAAAAATGATGGATTGAGACACCATCAGAGGGGCAGAACATTACTCTGATGTATGGCGCTGATAAGAGATAACACATAATTATCTTGAAGGATTTCAAGTATACACATTCAGTTAGTTTTGGTTAATTGTATTTATTATATTTTGCCAAATCTGTGGGACAAGATTTCAAGAAAATTACTTAAATTTTCCTTTACAGACCCATGCAGTAATAAAATCACTTTTGATAATGAAAGACATCATAGATTCCACATCACCTTACCTAAGTAAAAATAATAAAAAGGGGAAAATATACAAAGCTAAGAGGACAGAATGCTAAGCTTCAGTTTGAAATTAACATCACAACCAGAACAAAAATTCGGTTAACCTTGCAGACTGGCGATATTCTGGAAAAAGGTTTGGATAGCGAACATATGAACAGCAGGAACCTCTATTATTGTAATGGGTATGATTCTTATCTTGTATTTAATCACACTTTCCAAAAATTGCATACATAAGCCTACATATCAATCAAGGATGTCAGCAAAATTATGATAATATAAAATTGCAACTACTTTATAATAAACCACTGAACAGAATAAAAGTTATTTACTAATAGAATGGACGCGGTATTTGTATGTAGAACCAAAGCTAGTAGTCACATCTCCTCTAAACCGACATTTTCAACTTTGAGCTCCAATGTGACAAAAGGGGTTTCTGATAATTTCCTCTTCCTCTGTCTGACTTGAAGACCTGATGTGGAAGGCTGGGGAACTTCTTGTTTCGAACTCATTGCCATCCCAGGATAAAATGAGGGTATCAGCACTTGCTTGCGAGCTTTGAATTTCTTCTCATAAAGATTTTTATAGCACTCAACAGCATTCATGAGGGCATGTTTAAAGGTGAGACCTCTGGTCATGTCTGGATCCTTTTCAGTCACAATTTTGGCCAAGCAGTCAGACATGTTTAGAATCTCTTGCAAAGTTTGGCTGTCCAGGACTCTATCACTCCCCCCATCCTCTTCCTCCTCAGACTGACTAACAGGATTCTCTGTTTCTTGTATTTCCTCTGCCATTTCCTCTGAATGCAATGACAGAAGCTCATCTACATCATCAGCCTCCACTCCATCTAAACCAGCCTCCTGGGCCAAAGAAACAATCTTTTGTTTCACATCAATGATCTCATCAAAGCAGAGTATGTCTGCTGCAAATTTCGGAAGCAGTTTTTTCCAGACAGCGTTCATGGTTTCTTGAGACACCATTTTAAATGCTTGGTCAATAAACTCAATGCACTGCCGGATAGTGAACTGCTTTAACAATTCTGTCAAAGAAGCTTCTCTGTCTACATCTGAAGCCCTTGCAAGAAACTGCATTAGGAGGTAGATGTAATGCGACTTGAATGCATGGACCGCTCCCTGTTCCATAGGCTGCAAGAATGAGCTGGTGTTTGGAGGTAGAAAGACAACTTGGATGTTTTCACATAAGTCCGTAATAGTTGGTGGATGTGCAGAAGCATGGTCAATGATCAGGAGAGCTTTATTTTCCAAGTTTTTTTCCTTCGTATACTCAGTGATGAATGGTGACATGTATGAGTAGACATAGTCAGAGAATAAGTCCCGAGTTACTCGTCCTTTTTTATTAGCCCTCCACATCACAGGTAAGGATGACTTCACTATACCCTTAAGGGCACGAGGGTTTTCCAAATGATAAACCAAAAGAGGCTTTAGTCTGACATCACCAGCACAATTAGTACCCAGCACTACCGTTATGCGATCTTTTGAACTGATGTGTCTTTCGAGCCGAGCATCATCTTGTGCGATAAAAGACCTGGATGGAATCCGTTTCCAAAACAGACCCGTTTCATCAATGTTAAAAATCTGATGTGCTGTATAACCGCCTTCTTTAACAATCTTCTCCAACATCACTGGAAAAGTAGCAGCAGTGGTTTCAGTAAAACCTCCTTCCCCATGCAAATGTATGTGGCGGAGATGTGACCGAGTCTTGAATCGGTCAAACCAGCCAGGGCTTGCCTTAAAATCTAGTTCATTTACTGTTGTGTCACCCTCAGCAGCCATCTCCTCCTTTAAGTGACGGAAAAGTTTCATGGCCTCTTCCCGTATCAACACAGTGCTCAAGGGTACACCTCTGTCCCTCTGCTCGTCAATCCACTGCACCAGATAATTTTCTAACTTATCAAAAATAGTATGGCGCGCCCTGGTCAAACGATACAGTGTGCAAGCCCCGATGTTGCCTTCATTGTATTGTTTTTGGATCTGTTCACGCATTTTGTATATCGTGCAGATCGTAGGCGAAGGGACGTGTAGAGCACGACTAATGTCTTTGGGTTTTTCCCCCCTTTCCATCCTCTTGATTATTTCAATTTTTTCTTCCAACGTATAGGCTTGTCTTGGTCTCTTCATTTTTGGCACAACTTTCTCCAACCTCCTAAGGCTCATGGTCAAAACGATTTGAACTCTCGTATACCACCACAAATTCCTATGCAACACACAGCAAAGTTTTTAGTTTGATGTGCACTCTGTCTCTAGTAGTGGCGGAGCAGACGCATTTGGTAAAGCTTAACTCAACTCGGCGACAAGTTTTATTTTCAGATCAAGACGCCATTTGTTAAGGCGGGAGCTAGCGGTTCGAATAACGGGTTAAGGTATTTTCTAAAAAGTTATCGCGGGAAGTAGAACAGCGGAAGTTAAACATGTCATTGTAATAATTTTGACAATATAATTTTGCAACATATGTATAAATTTCAATTATTAACATCAAAATCTGACTATTCGGATTCGAAACTTTTTAAAATAGTTTACTGCTGGCGTGATTACCTATGCTGCTGTGTAGATTTGTTCTGTGCCACGTATACTCCGTTCTTCATATTTGCTGTTGCATGCTGTGATGCAGCGACTTAAAAATTCGCGGTGGACACATGCACGGTCTAGCAAATAATATACTGAATACAAGCACGTTAAGTCGCCACATGGAGAGGTAGTGTCTTACTCTGCAGGACGTCATACAGTCTTTGCACATGCGTTGACAACAAACTTCCGATTCCGTTTCACTTTTTCCGGTAATGTGGATCTCGCACATCACGGCCTTACATCATAATTAAATGTCTGTGTCGCAGACAGTTCTTACTACAGACTTAAGATATCAGAGAAGTCGGTTAATTCGTACCACAGATATTATTGAGTTGCTGCACGTTGCGTATCACGTGATATGCAAATAAAGGTCATAACCTTTCTGGAGGGGGTAAAAGTTATGGCGTCGTTTGTTAGTGTTTACAGCTGAGGTTCTGATCAACTTGTGTAAAAGTTAAAATGGTCTTAATCTCATTGCTTATCAATAAAAGCACATTAGTCTGGACTTCCCCTTTTCTGTGATTTATGTGAGGATAGCAGTGGCGTAGAAAGATGGTCAGCTTTGGTGGTGGTGGTTGGGAGGGAGGGGAGGTAGGCAAACTCCACATCGACAGTGAACACTTTCACATTCTTTCCTTCCTCGGTATCTTTTGCCCAGCCTGCATGGGCTTTGGGTGTTTGAACGGCCCCGATAGGGAAGTGAGACTTTGGGATGGGAAGCGTGTAATTCGATCCTAAATTGACGCGTCCATCGCGCTTTTTTTCTTCAGCCGCTCTCGATTTGGTAGCCACGTGATCGTGTCGCATCCTTCCACCCTCCCCCCTCTTTCCCCATCGCCGCGTGTAGCTACAAGTCATGGTACGGGGTTAATCAGAGGTCACATCACATCGGCCGGTTCAGCTTTGACCGGCGGGCAGACATTTTGAACTGTACGTCCATCCTCAAGTGAAACACCGCCGATTTCTGAAGTAAGTCTTAATAAAGTTAAGTGAAAGATGCATTAAAAACAACTATACTTTTATAACAGTGGATAGTCATGAATAATTTATGATCATATATAAGTATTGTAGTGCTTTTGTGAAATGTTTCACGTGTTGTACCCGGCAGTTATCACACATATACATCGCTAGCAACTCGCTTTTACATGACGCTGTCTTCTATATGTGCCGTTAAATAATTTAAATGGTTTAACCATATCCTTCTTGTTGTAAATAATCAAATTGATTAATCGTATCTCTGCCTACTAATTGCACGTATTTACTAATTACAGAAACGAAATGTTGAGCGCGAATACGATTGGCAGAAGCAAGAGGACAGTGCATGATGGTTCAAATTAACTAGTCAAGAGGTAAAGCACACACACACACAATCTCTCGTATTATTGATGATTAACTTCGAAGTTGAAATTATGACATGAACTCATTGAGTCATGCTTGAAATTCGTCGTCTGCTTTCTCAATAACAGTGGTGCGGCGATTACCAAACGTTGTGTCCGTCTTGGTGCATTCTAGGGAAAGCAACAAATAATCACATTTAATTGCTTTCTGAACAACTAAAATTTTGGAAAATTAATGCAAAGCAAAGAAAGAATTTTTATTTTGTACTTATACACTTTGAAATTAAAACAAAATGTATGAAATTCAATGCTATGCAATGAACTTTGTCAAAGTCTGTCATTTTTCTAACAATCACTTATCTGATCACATATTTTCTTGTCTTTAAAATGCTGCATGCCATTTTTTCAGTTTATTTTACATGATTTACAAAAAGAACTAATTATAACAATCTTTAATTGCAGATCACACTGACTAGGTCTGGCTCAGTGAATTTTACCAGTAAGTTTATTTTGTCTCCCTCTGATTTCATCAGGATCACTTAGAAGCACAGGTTTGTGTTTTTAATGGTGTACATGCCACATCCTTATTATATCCATCTAAACATTTTCTGTTAATTAAAAAAAATTGTCAATAGACTTACATCCATAGTTTTGTTTTGTCATTACTTTAAAGACTAAAAGTAACATTTTGATTTCAAATACATTTTTGAACAGAGTTCTCAGCAAAGTTGATGAGCAGAGCAAAAACACTACAGAATGTAGTTCACAAACTGAATCAGGTCACCCTGCTTCTTCAAAATATGGGGAAAGAGGAGCTGATGAAGAAAGGAATTAGAACAAAAGTGGTATGTCATTTAAGTATTATGTGTTAGTACTAGACACCTTTTTTAAATGTTACCTTTAGCTTTAGCTAATATATCAGTTAATATGTATGTTATGCTTTACAGTCTTGATAAACCATTTAACAAACAGGCAGGCATAGCATCGGCTTACAGGTTAACTCTCCTGACAAGAATGTGTGGTCAGTGTAATATTTCTATTAAAAATAATACACATTTTATGAAGTACAAAATAATGTAGTATTTTATATGCATAGATTTTATTTATAAAATAATTCTGTCACTTGCTTTTCATGGTGTCAAAATGAGCAGTCTGTGTGTGTCTATTAACTATGACCACTAAAATTGTTCTACTTTCATAAAGAACAGCTTTGATTAAACTCTTAATTAACTTGGTGATTTGAGTCACTTAATGCCATTATTTTCTCTGAAGTCCCACTAGGGTTTATTTAAGAGACTGGGTCTGGTTTGTAGCTATATTCATCATGCAACCATTGATCCCTCATCAGTGGAGTAGGGTTCAGCATTATATCTATTAAACTTATCCAATCCAGTGAATTAATTTATTTCGCATTGTATTGTAGTATTTTACATGGTGGAAACAACTAAAGATTTTTTTTTTAACAGGTTCAGCACCTCTTGTGCACGGAGAATTTTTAAAACGGCTGCTTTCTTCAGAGCTGGCTCAGTGGAACCAAAGGGGAAAAAGTTTCCAGTCACTTCAGCTGAGAAGTATATTAATTGGTGCGTAGTTTTTGTTTGGTTTTGATTTCTTTGAGGTGTACGTCAATATGAACTTAAAAGGACAAGTTTCCGAACAATTTAAAAAAAATAGTGAATCTAAGTATTATTTTCTCTACATTTACAAATTTTATATTGTGTACAATAGCATTTAAGTCTACCTTACAATTTCTATTTGTGCACAGCTGCAGTCCAAGAGACATGGATTGAGGAATGATTCGAAGGGTGATGCCATCTAATGGTGAGTGAATTACAAAAATGAGTTTGTCAAGTTAAAATTATTAATGTGAGCATTGTTTTATTCTTCGTGGATTTATTCAGTAGGCCTATTTACTTTACTTTTTGTACTAAAGATTAATTGGTTACTTTCAGATATTATCCAAAACTTCTTATACACACAAATGGCCATCAAGACATTACCGTTTAAAAAATCTTTTTATTCCACTCTTGTTCAAGTTCTTGTAATCTCACTAGTAATTAGTAGATTTATGAAAGCTTTAACTCTTTCTTTACACAAGGCTAAAGGCGGTCAAAACCCCCTGTACGCATGAATTTACCCTTTTTCAAAAAATTATTAAAAAAATAACTAAACAAGATAGAACAGCAATTTAAATTGATTATGACAGATCAAAATGTGTAGAAGTGGAACAATTTTACCGTAATCTTGCTCGTGAACTCACTTTTATGATAATCCAACCAAAATTTGGTATATTATGTGAAGTTTGGAAAAAATTTTTTTTTTTTTTTACACATTTCAAACAAAAAATTCGGGAGCAGATGAAAACCATTTTTACACCATTCATGGTCAAATTCTCCTTCATCTGAAGCAGGAATATCCTCTGGGATGTTCTTTCTTTTGTTATTCGACGTTTCAGATGCATGATGTTCGCAATGTGTACCATCGAAAAGGACAGGTAGTGTAGAATATCGGCGAGACTTTCGTTCAAACATACGTCCTTCGTCATGTAAGGGAGATAATTGTGTTCATAAAGGCCTAAACTATCTTATTTATTAATTTTTTTCTTTTAAACCACGAGCTGTAAAGGCCTAAAAAAATTACAACAATGCATAAGCCCAATGTAAATACTGCGTAACAAGTGAGCAGGGCAAAATCGGCCACCCGTGTTGAGTGCATAAAGAAAAGAGTTAAGCTTTCATCTATGTGAGAGGTTAGTTCTACTTACATAGCAAAAATCAAAAATATGTAAATGCATTGTAACTTTTTTCTTTTCTTCTACAGGGATTCCACCACTCATGGATCGATTTTTGGTGTCATATTTTTCTATCTTTTATGTAAATTGTTTGACTTTATGTTATAAATAATTATTTTCAAAAATAACTTTCATGGGGTAAAAAATTATTGACTGCAATTTTTATGTAAATAATTGGATGAATGCTTATGTTCAAAAACAACTTTAATGCTTTAAATAATGTAAACTGTTAAAATAGTTTTTTTTGGTGTAAATAATAAAATTGTTTAATAATATCTCTTGCCTACTATTTATGCGTTGTGAGGAAACGAGATTTTTGAAAAGCTGTTGAATGTTTTCTTCATGGTGTGCAAGCCTGTGTACCAGTGTAAGTAAAAGTGAGAAAGGGTGAGGAATGCAGCAAGAGGGGAGTGGGATTGGAGTTTGATGGGAAAACACGACTTCTCATGGGCGATCGGTGGGTATGCAATGGTTTTTTTGGTGGGGAAGGTGGGTGGGGTCTTTCGTGGGAAAACATGGCAACCCGTTGGGAATTCCCTACGAGGTCCCCTTAGGGTCCCGCTTCCAAAACCCGAGAGGGACCCAACTTTCTTCCCGAAGAGGTCCCATGAGGGACCCAAGAGTTCTTGCAGGCTGGGTGAATGGAGGAAGTCCGAAGAAAGTACACTGTTTAAAAAGCTGCAGGATGACGTCGACAACACGTCCCGGGATGGCAGAACCAGAATGTCATTCTTTCGATGTTCACAGATTACCGACCGACCGGTCTTCTTTTTGCAGCTTCAAGCAGACACGTTCAACGTTCTTTCCTTATGACGTCTTTCTTTCTCCAGAATGACGTCGTCCAGATGACGCACACAAAGAGGTTTAAGACACGGGACACCACTCATAAACAAACAATATAAGATCTACAACAACAATAATAGTAACAGACCTACTACAACTCATTACACAGGACACCACTCATAATAAACAATATAAGATCGATGATAATAATAATAGACTCTACAGCTTATTACACAGAACACCAATCATACATAAACAACATAAGATCTATAATCATAATCATAATAGACCTACTACAACTCATTACACAGGACACCACTCATAAACAAACAATATATAATAACAACAATAACAACAACAATAGAATTAGGGTTCAGATCTCATCTCAGGGCATTTAATGTATGTGACACCTGTCCACAGGGCTGGGCATCGGGGAGGGGTTTCTTCGGGTACTCCGGTTTCCTCCCCCTCCCTCTC
Source organism: Pomacea canaliculata (assembly GCF_003073045.1). Lineage (NCBI taxonomy): Eukaryota > Metazoa > Mollusca > Gastropoda > Architaenioglossa > Ampullariidae > Pomacea > Pomacea canaliculata. The sequence continues at coordinate 21,905,119 of NC_037598.1, forward strand.
CCCCCATAGTGCGAAATCTCCGCAAGGTGGAAGCACTTTCCAACTAAAATAAACCTACCTACCAACCTACAATAGAATTACTACAACTCATTACCCAGGACACCCCTTATACACGAAACAGATATGCAAGAAACAAAAATTTGAAGAGAAAAATAGTTTGTTCTAATAATAGAACATGAGGCATAAATGGATTAAGGTGTGAACTACTAACCACTTTTCACTACTCACTCACCTAAGGAAGAGTTCTTTAGTGCCATAAGAAACATAAATTCATTTTTCATTTTTATTGAAGCATGGCTTTAAATTCTGTCAGGACTGATTGTATGCTTGGTTGGTTGTATTTCTCACTGGGTCGGTGACTATGGACATGCACAGTGAGCTACGCTGACACTCTTAACAGGTGATGATGAAAAATATAATCTTGATGCTTGTATTTGCTCATGGGTTGTATGGGTGTACTACTTCTGTTTGTGACACCATAACACATTCATAATATGTTCTTCAAATGGATATTCCACGAAGTCTAGTTTATTTACCATTTTGTGGGGAACAGTCCTGGATGACAGCTTTTTTTTTTTTTTTTCAAATGAACCGAACAAGCTGACAGCAACTACTTGATGCACATTTTCACCATCACATATGGCATTTTATACACATGTTATGTGTCGGGCGTCCATGTTAGTGTGTGTGTGTGTGTTTCCCATTAAGGATCTACGCAAGATTAAATTTCTATTGTCACTGATCGTCGCTGTATTGGCAGTGACCTGAAAATATATCACTTTTTAAAGCGTAACTTTAAAGGATTAGTAGGGTGAACTATTTTTTTTGTGCTTGCGTAGAGCTCAGTGCAAGAGACTGTTTCCCAAAATCTAGGTGAAAACATCCCTTCTGTTGTCTAAAGACATCCCCATACATCCGTTGGTCAAACTCGCGATGTCTCTTGTTTACTTAACATAATACTTACGATACATATTCAGTTAGCTGAAGCCCGGACACGCTAAGCACATGTATGTACAATCTTGACTTCTGTATAGTTCTTAGTGTACATGAGAATTTCTGCAGGTCTGTATTTCAATGACAGAAAGATTGTATTTACCCAGGTTTGGGGAAATAGCATCTCGCTCTGAACCTGATATAATTACGAGAAAAAAAAAATGTAGCACCCCACCGGTCCTTTAAAGTCAGCTAAATCGCCAAAACAGAAAAAATAATAGTCTGAAATATATTTTCTCTCTATTAGTATTACTTTAGCGCATCGCAGGAAATTAAAATTACAGATTTTCTCTCTCTCTCTCTCTCACACACACACGCACGTACAAAACCCCTTGGCTGAGTTGTCCGCACTGAGAGAAATGAGAGCCATGTAGTCCTACATTTTTGAAAAGCATTATACGCACAAAAGTCCGCGCAGAGCTTCACCTCGAGTGTTAAGCGAAAGGCAATTCATCTGCGATGGTTTGCTTTGTACGCGATTCATGAGACATAACGCCTCTCCAATATATTTTTTTCGCGGCATAAAAACACAGTCACAAGAGTAGTGCCTATTCAATGAGTTCATTCAAATGCCTCGTCCCTTATTGCCAGAGCCAGGGATAGCCAGGCCAACGTATTCTTTTCGACATTGCATTTCGGGAACGAGAAAAAAGAAAAAGAGAGAAAACGGGAGGGAAAAAAAAAGGTGGTGGGACAGAAGATGGGAAGGAATACTCAAGTGCTTGCGAAATGCGAGTGTTAAAAAAATAAAGGAAATTCAAACCTGAAGCTGGTCTCAAATCCCCAGCCTCGATGTAAGACATACAGGTGCAAGAAAGAATAGCGTCTCACTGACAGGTTGAGGCTGAAGCAACAAAATGTTCCGTCTCACAGGTGCCACACTATTACTGCCATGATGGCGTCAAGATGAATAAAACACTGGTATCATACACCAGGTACACACGAATTAGGTCCCGCTGTTGGAGTATGTGTAGCAGATGACAACGAAGACGGACAACTTTATACCCATACTACAAAAGGCTATATATATATATAAAACATTTATAAGCGGGAATTAGTTTGCTTGAAAACTCTGCGGATTTTGATATCGAGCTATTGCCGGCGAAAATAATTTTAATTTCCTTTCAGTCGCGGAATATCAGCATCAACAATTGAGCAGAAACCGTGTGATCAGGAGAAGAGTTTGGAATGGCCCTCGGACCTTGCTCGGGATTACCTGATATTCCCATTCTTCAGGTGTTGCCTTCCAAAGCAAGAGTCACCTGTGTAGGGGAGAAAGGGAGGTGACTCTGAGAATTCCGTGAGATATATGCAGCCACGCGAACTGATTCAGATATTTACAAAGAAGAAACTGTTGTCTGGGACCTTGACTGGTCAGGAGAAATTGAACGACACCACTGTCCGACAGGACTGTGGAGACAACATGGCGGACTCGGACTCGGGAGGGGACTTAAACCAGACGTTGCATCTTTCTCTCCGTCTTGCCTTCACTGTTTGCTGTCCAGCTCACCTGCACGGAGACTAGCACGAGACATATTCAAGGTAAGAAAAATATGCTTTTGTGAGAAATTCTATACTGAAATGCCTGCGGACGCTCACTACAAAACAGCCTCGAGCCTGTCGGAGGGCAAAAGGCGCGTGAAAACGTATGCAGAGAGCTTTCAGTACAAATATTGATACGGGTACTGGTACGGGTAGACGAGGACATTTACAAACTTGGTCGAGATCGACGTCTGAATGCGTGCAATATGGGATTCTATGTTGTACAGACATCGACTGTAGTCCTTGCACACCCACTTGGTAGATTATCTTAGTCGTTTAGTCGTTAGTCCTAATAATGTACTCATTCACGTGTATTTGTTTATGCATTGTGTAGGTATATAAACTTACAAGCTCGGCGTTGTGTATCTGCATTTGCATGAATAATTCCGTGTGCCTGTGTATGGGTACTACGAATTCACATGCGCATGTGTACATATTTGAAGGAGTAACACGAGTCATGTACGAATGAAATGTATTTATGCATGTATGTATACCTAAACCAAAAGAAAACTAATAATGCATCTAACCCGGATTAAATAAGGAGGATTAAATTGTTAAGTCGTATTTTACAACTGCGACATATTTACACTAAGCAAGTCATCTTAATTAGTTATAGGCAGAAAGTGTGTTGAAAATGAGCTGACGGCAATATTTTCATGTGAATTATTCAAATTAGTTCATTATTCAAACTAACAAGTGGAACCTGTTTCTTGCTGAGAGCTGAAATGTCACTGACCGCAACTGTGCTTCATCTAGTCATTTGTTGAGCTTTTCCCTATCTTTTTCAAACTGAAAGCTTAATTCGGCTTTTTTCATATACAAACCTTAACCTAACGTAAGGTAAAAGGTCGTCTTTTAAACTCTTCGTAGTCTTTATAACAATGATTTCATTGTAGAAAATGCAGTCATTATTGTTTTTTCCAAAGCAGGGTAGTTTTCAATTGTATCAATACTATTATTTATAATTAAAGTATATGAGACTTTTTAGTCAACATCACAATGAAGAGTTCCACAGACCCGTTACAGTCCATATGAAGATGGCACAAAAAAAGGTTTTATATCTCTAGTATGGGGATGGTAGTAACCGCCATAGATGAGTAGTTGTTGCTGTCGTCAGTCCTTACACGACCTTGGTGTCAGGAAAAAGAGGAAATCACAAGACAAGGGGAGGAAAGTTCTTACCTGGCAGAACTATACTACTGCTACCTGTAACAGACACATGGAAAATTTTAAGCTGTACGGTTGTTTCGCAGGTCCGGCCATCGGAGGTCTTCTCCGGGTACTCCTGTTTTCTTACCCTCCCTCTCTCATCATAATTCGCCGCTAGGTGGAAGCACTTTCTAGCCTAAACAACTTGCAATTCTTGCTCTCTCTCCCTCCTCACCTTAATGTCAGGTACTGCTATAATTGTTAACCACTGTTCGCTAATCGCACCAAAATTTAATCAAAAATCTTAGCAACAGCTTGCAAAGTTGTTTATTTGTGGTCTTTTTTTTTATCTCATGGTTTTTTTCTGGCAATTTTCTGTTATGTCTGAACTTTATTTACTTGCGGTAACTTGTGCCTACTGTACAGTGTACATTGTCAACAGTATTCTATAGTGACCACAATGTCAATAGACAATCCTAAGGATGAGTTCACCGGCAATCTGCCTCTATCCTTCCTTCCTTGGAAAAGATTTAGACTCGATCGAGGATTAGCAAAAACTCTACATCCTTTATTTTCAAGGGACATGTGAACATGGTGCAGGAACACATTCTAATGTGAGCTTTTATTTCATTCGTTTTTTCTGTCTTTCCTTCTTTCTTTTTCCAGCTTTCTTCTTTTTTTTTCTTTCTTTTTCTCCATCCCCGTCCCTCCTTTCTTATTCTTTCTTTTTTTTTTCTTTCCTTTAATTCTCTCCCTTTTTTCATAAGAGTTATTTCCTGATTTTCATGTCAATTTTTGTAGTAACTGATAACTGTGTTTTTCATTTTAGATTTTAGTGCACTTTGTTCTCATATTCGTTGCCTTTTTAGTTTCGATTCCTATGTCATGAATATTGCTTTGCCATTTTTAATCAGAGGAGGTATAAAACTATGAACACACCACACAACGCGCTGAACATACCCAATAGGAAACGAATCAGTCTGAACAAGATCAGGATTTTTTATTTTTTTTATTTTTTTATTTTTTGCCAGGGCCTGTACGGGGTGGGGGGAGAGGTGAGAATAGATATTCAGTTTCTTTATTCGTCTAATTCCAAAGGAAAGCTGTGCTGGACTATCGACCTCGCCGCCATCTATAGTACAGCACAAATGTCTGGAGTGATCATTCTTGGACCTTTTGGGTCGATGAACCCTGTCACGTGACTACGACACAGCGACAAACACAATTTGCATAGCGGGTATTATCCAATGGGAATGCTCCACTGCATACTGCCCGAAGGGGTGGGTCTGCGCGTGATGACGTGCCAAGCTCCGCCCCCCAAGTCCTATAATCGCAAACTGAGTGCGAATAATAAATCATGTTTTCTTTTCAGATTCCGGGGCAACGGATCCATGTCACAGCTGATATGCTAATCTGTGCCTTTCGGGTTCACGCTCTAATTGACCAGTCGGTAATTTTCTCTGTAATCTGGCACACAACTGTTTTCATTCCACAACACCTCCCCCGCTCCCCCCAAAATTGGAGGGGTGGATTTCTTTACTCTCTTTTCTTTGTATTATACAAAACGTGGACATGACACGTATCGCAAAATAGGAAAGAAATTATTTTAGACCCACATATGTTACCTTGATTTATTCCTATTTAATTTAGCTGAGCATTGATTTTTCTTTCTTTCTATCTTTCATTCTTCCGACTTTCGGCTTTTCTTTTCTTTCTAATAAATTCATTTATTTTTTATGAAGATAATGAAAGAGATGGATATATGGACTACATAAAAATAGAAACTAAGAATGTTTTGCTAAATGTACAAGAAATTTCTTCCGGCCTTCTTAACTGGACACATAAAAACGAATACTTGATTTTCTTTGGACTATATTTACTATATTGACTATATTTTATTTTTCAAACACAGACACATATTCAGCAGTAGGTGTCCTGTTAAGAAAATCCTAAATCAAACGCAGCTGTTGCCACAGCCGTGGTTAAAAAAAAAAATTCTATAAAATTTTGTTGAAATGTCATTTCTAGCTGGCCACAATAGATTGGAGTCATAAGCTGGGTGTAACGAGGTTCAGAATAGCCGAGTCTTTTTAATTTTTTTTCCTTCATCGATTGACAAGCGCGTAAGTCGGATTCTACAGGGCGAAGCCAGCTTGAGGGCCGTGTGCATAACCCCATCCCCTCATTAGTTTTCCGCACGCGCACCCATGGCGCACCGGCTGTGACGTGGGTGCAGCGATATGCAAAGCAGCCTTGGCCCTTGTCCAAAGTATCACCCTCTTGGTTATGAGATTTATGACTCAGATGTAGGTTTCCTTTCAATGTGTAGTAAAAGGATAGGCTTGTGGATCTGAATGTTCCACCGAGATGCTAACAAAGGCGACAATATTGTTGATAATACTTCGGCTTCAGTTAAAAAAATGTCGTAGGTCCTAGTCGTAAAATCCTCTAAAGGTCTAATAGAGGGCATTTTTTTCTTATGACTAGATGAAGTTTAGTGTCAGATACTATTTCCCAAAATATGAATGAATAGCCCCCTTTCGTTCTCAAGATCAACAAGCACAAGAATTTAGTCTCGTGACGACACATTTGTACACAAATTAACATACAGTCTGAGCTCTCCCATTGGCTGAAGCCTTGACAACATAAACGTGTCCATGAGCGACCCTGACCTCTGTGCTTGGTAATGTTTGCAAGCGTGTACTTCCAGAGGGATTAATCGCTCAAATTTTGGGAAATGATATCTTGCACTAAAAGTCATTAGTCATTAGAAAAAAAAAATAAAACTTTAGTTGTATACTCGCTAAATCGTTGTATAGTTTCTAAAAATCTACCTCTACAGTCTTAAAGCCCTAGTTAAACATTTATTGAAGTTTTGTTTATAGTCCCTATAAGCTTCACTAGTACCCTTTTTGCGACCAGTCTTCAGAAATCGCAAGGAGCAGTTTCTTTGTAGTTACCAATATTTCGACATGGGGTGTACTCAGACGACTTCACGGAAGTTCGATCCTAGCTGAGTCAACTCTCCCAGTCGATAATGTTTGTAACAGATGGGCCTACTGCGTGCAACATGAAGTGCAAAGTGTATTTGTTATGTGTTTTAAGATTCAGTGGCCATACAACCCAAGGTTCTTTTCCATTTTTATTTATTCCCAGATTTTTGCTTGTTTCTGTCCGCTTCTTGTAGCCTCTACTCTTGTTGATACATGTATTTCAATCTTTTATGTATGAGTTTATGTTTCTTTGTTCTATTTATTTTTCTTGAATTTATTTGTTATTTCTTTTAATATATAATTGCTTCTGTTTCTTTGTTTGCCGTTCTTCTTTCCGACTTTCTCCACTAACGCCTTTATTTCAAGGGAATAAAAAATAAACACTTGAATTAGCCGATGAGAGTCAAACCGAAATGGTGCAGCACATAATTATATGCATTATATATATATATAGACAGTCGTGTTTCACTCACAGCTAGTCCCAACTAGTACATTCATTGGTATCCTCAGTCAATGCTCGGCGGTGTTCCTGGTGAGTAAATATCCAGTTCTAAACCACTCACAGCCAATCTGAACTGGTGCACACAAACACACACTCTGTCTGTCTGTCTCTCTCTCATATACAAATAGCTCCTCAGTCAATCCACGATGGTGTTTTTATATGTAAGAAGCACCCACAAAGTTACAATCATGTATTAAACCAAAGTTCTACGGAGGTGTCAAGATACAACGGCTGGGCTAGTTTAAAATGCTGTTAAAATGCAGGGGTGGGGCGTCGACATATCTATTATCCAGATCAAGAGCAGGAAATTTCTCTCACAAAATTTGTTAACAGTCTTTCTTTATGGGGCGTAGCTATGAAGTGAGAGGGCAAACTCGGGACCTCCAGGAAAACCGTCTTGTTTCCGAAGTTATAAAACTGTGTCCATACCCCGCGGTCACCACTTCATGTCTCTTTACCCCCAGGGCACATTTGCCACTACTTTATAACTACTGCTCTAGGGGTAAAAACAACATCTGCTTGTGTGGATACTGCGTTATATCTTTGTAAACAAGTCGCCTGTAATTGAGTTTCTCCATGTTGCCCCAGGGCAACGATCTGCCCTGGCTCCATGACTACGGCGCCAGGTTGTTCTCTGTCCCGCCTCTCAAATATCCTCTGTCCTCACATCAGAATCGTTATTTATGTGATTTAAATGCTTCCAGACAATGAAGCTGATGTCATGTCATGTCATTCACGCGTATTCGTAACAAAGTTGTCTCCTGTTCTCTAAACTAGGAGGCCGGAGGACTCAACAGGATGCAGGGAAAGATTTTATGCGATCGACTGAACATTAGGTTTTCGGTGTCGGGTACAACAATCGGGAATGCAAATGCAATAATTGCAATAAGCGATCCTGTCCGTCGAAGGAATAACCGATTAGGGAGCTGTGCGAATATGTGAAAGCTGTGTTCACTTGCAGGAGTGTAGCAGGCGTTACTATGTGAACTCCTCAGCGGCAATAATGTATTTCAGAATTTACCCCCATCCATAAATTTCAGCTGTACTTGTTTCTGGAATGGTCAGGTTTTTTTTTTTCTTTCTTTGCTGCTTATCTTGTTTATTTTTATTTTATATTCCGGTTTTTTTATTTTTATTTATTTTGCATGTTTTCCCATCTTTCTTTTACTATCTTAAAATAATGTTATAAAACTTTAGGTATGGATAGCATAAATATGAATCACTATTACCCTTGTTCATATCTTAACTATCCCGTACTCTGTTGATGCTATACCTTTTGTTATTGTAGAAATGTAGAAATAAAGCAGGAAACAGTCCACCTTAGCGATGACTATTGCATAGGTCGGTACACTTCTGTTCTGACATAGCATAGAATGTAAAGTAATGATAATGTTGAATGTTGATTTTTGTAGCGCCTTCCCCACCATAAAAACATAAAAATAAAAATCCCACAGCGCACTACAACTACTACTACTGATTATTATTATATCAAGAACGATTGGAGACATAGAACTGTACATTGGATTGTATCTGAAATACTATATAAGAGAGGAGGAGTGAGTGACAAGACTATATTACAGTATCTGGGAGAGTAAAATAAATATAGAATATCAGGGCCTATTCACATCAACAAGAATCCCCAAGAAGAAAAAAAAAATCCTTATCTTTCACGAAGATAAAATTACATGATGATGATAATGGTGATGACGATGTGCCAGGTGCACAGGGTAGTAATTTCTGGAATCGAATTATCGCAAAGAAATCGAGAAAATCCATGGAGAGAAAAGTAGAGTAACCTCACTTCTCATCACGAGTGCAGTCGATGCATAGACACAGACACACACACATATATATATACTTGCACACGCACACGCATACTCACGCACGAACCCCCCCCACACACACACAACACAAACACACAAACAAACTATTTTTAAGGAACAAAGTCTTGGGAATTGTTTTCGCAGTTCACATGTACTTACAGAAGCATCCGTCGGAAGCTATGTAATCTGTCTGAGACTATGTAATCTCTCTGAAACTATGTAATCTGTCTATACTATGAATTTATTTACACACATTCGCTCAAAACCGATCCTTGTGTAGAAGGTCGAACAATTCACTGTGGTGTTGCAAATTGTTGGAGAGCTGACCTATCAAACAGAACAGTGTTCTGCAATGTTCTTGTCTACACATACCAGACAGAATCGAACCCTTTTCCAGTTTAGCCAAAGCTTTCATTTGGACTCAAGTACACCGCATAAAGAGGGAATGTATGAACCACTGGCGGACAGTTCCACCCTGATTATGTCTGTTCCCCACTGTGGCCGCCCGGCGCTTTCCCTGCAATCAAAAGGCATTTACACTCAATACTGCAACAACATTCACTCACAGAAATCGCCCGTTTAATATGGCGCCACATACACTACACAGCAACAGCTAGCTTTTTTAATTCCAGACTTTTTTTTCATAAGTTCTTGTCGCATTCTCTCTCTCCTCTCTTCCCCCTTCCCGTCTTTTTTTATACCCCCCTCTCTCTATCTCTCTCAAAACCCCTCATCCATTCTGTGCCAGCTGGATGATTGTTGCTAAGGACGCTTTCAGAAGCCAGTAACCAAGGCCAGAAGTATCTGTTTCAGCCTATTGGACCTTTTTTTCCCCTTCCTTCTCTACGAATGGCCGGCGTTAGGGGTGGGGTCGGGTGGGGTAGGGGGTACAATGCCACTGCACATTATTTCTCGTTCCACGCGACGGAGACTCTTTCACAAGCCATCGACGATCGAGCTTTTTATCGTCCGCCAAACCCTCTTCAAAGTTCGTCGGTCTCGAGAGTCGGGTCAGAGCCGTTCTACCTGCCATGCCGAGGCATTCGCTGTGGAAGGTGTTGCGTGTCCAGAATATCGAGCCACCCGGCTTTGAGTGTTTGAGTGCAGTGGAGGCGACTGTCAACGCCGAGCCAGTGGCGTTCAAAGTGACATTGAGACTGCCTGCCACGAGGAAACAACGGTGTGTAACGGGACTTAGAGACGATGTTCCAGATAATCTTGTGAGAAGTGGGTCAGCTGATCTACTTTATGACGAGGCTCATCAAAATACCCGCCACCCGTAATAGCTGCGCAAGTTGAACTTGCTTGGTTGAGGGTTGGTTGGTCGGTTGCTGCCGTATGGCGCCGGATGGAGTAAGTACTCTAGATTTCTTTTCTTGTGTGTACGTTCGTGCGTGTGTGCGTGTAAGTTCGTGTGTGTGGAGAGAGAGAGAGAGAAAGAGAGAGACATATCTGTTTTTGGTTCTGTGGAAGGAGCCTTAGAGGAAGGTCATCTGCCACGCCTGTCTTTCTGTTTGTTTTAGCGTCTCTTTGCATATTTTCTATACGTGTGTTTGATTGTTTACCAGGTCAGCATGCAAACATGTAAAAAAACAAACAAACAAGGTGTTGATTACAGACAGCCATTTTTTCAATGCTTTCATTTTAATGTTCTTTTCATTTCCTGTCATTGCTTTTATCACACAGCCAGTATCCCAACCCCTGAGTTTTCACTTCGTTTCGTTTTCTGTTTTCTTCTTCAGTCAATCCTTCTCCCACTCGTACAGAGTTCAAATGTCAGTTTAATACTTCCAGAAACTTGATTCGCTTACTGGTTAGCATCGAGAATACTACATAAAGACCTTACATTGATCATTCTTGCTGTTGTAGTAGCTGTGAATTGTAAGTGGTTCGCCAGGTCTAACGCTCGGCACAGAAAGGGCGGAGTGCAGCGCAGCGATGACCTTTCACCTGCCCTGACTACTCAAGTAGCCGTGAACTAGTCACGTGCCTGATCGAGCCAATCGCAGTGCTCTACTGCTTCACAGACGAGCGCACCTACCCTGGATTTCACGGGTACTTGCAGGCCGGTCAGACCTGTTATCCTTGTATCCTGCGTTCCGTGACGTGTACGCCCGCTACGCACGCGGCGGGCTGTCCGTACCCCAGCAACCATCTTTCCATGGCGGGTACATGCGTTGCTGAACGCAGGAGGCTCGTTAGTCGGGTACGTACACAATCAATACGAAATCCACCCAGGAACGACGCTGCATCAACGTAACCTATACACGTGAACATTTTTCATTCCTCGTGAAGCGCAGTGTAATAAAAGCTAGTGATTAATGATGAAAGGGAGCTTTCACTCGTTATCTCAACGTGTAGCGTTTTATTTACTGTATTCATTACATTTTATCATAAGCCAGGGCTGCAGATGTCTTATATTTCATCTTTTTAAAATAACCGAGGAGCAAACAGAGAGGATGTGTCCGTTAAATCCACTTGGCAATAAAATCTTGACTGGGCCAGGGTTTATGCGCAGAAACATGCGCCGAAACTTTAATTTTTCATGAAAATATGCCCACACACACTTACATACAATACACGATATAATCTGTGGACTGGCAAGATCTCAGCCATGTGGAAACTGTTGAATTATTCGGAGAAAATGAAAAGAACAAGAGAAACGCGCGTACCTGCATGAACACGTGACCTATACTCTAGGAGTGACTTTCCGTGACGCACTGAACTCACCCTCACCTGAACTCAGCCCATCCACCCACCCTGCACTTTAAAGGCTCCAAAAAGTGCAGAAGTATTTTTGTGTGTTCAAATCTCGCGAAGAAGCTCAGCGCGAGATATTAAGTCCCTCCAAACATGATTGAATACCCTCCCTCCTGTTCTCATTTAAGATTTAAGCCGACAGATATCCCCAGCCACAGAAAAGGTTGACAACGCTGAAAATCCTGACATCAGGAGTTGTAACAGGAAACGCTGACCTGTGGAGGTTGCAGGCAAAGGAAAAGCTGGGATCATATGTTAATTAGGGGACACTAGTTGACGTTCGTGTCGTCAAGAGTTTGACCTTTGATCTTTGGAGGCTTGTCTCGCGAGAACGGAGATGGGGAATATGTGTGTGTATGTGTGAAGATGTTATCCACATCTTCTTTTAAAATATTATCTCGTCCTGAGCACAAACATGTAAAAAAAAAATGCATTCTGGTTGACCCTTGAACATTTGTTCACGCTGAGCGCTATTCACACCTCAATAGCAGCACAAAAATAAGAACCTGCTTCACAGATTCATAAGGAGCCACCCCCTACCATTCCAATAAAAATGTTTTGCCATTACAGCCACAGGGATTAAGAGATTTTTTTTCTCTCTCTCTTGATGATAGAGGGGGGGGGGGGAAATTGAAAAGGGCGAAGCATGACGTCTGGTGTTTGGGTATATTTGGGTCTAAAGCCCTCTTGATTGTTATTTATAGATAGCACCCTTTGACCTCGAGGTGCAAAGCACCTTGGCGCCATAATGAAAGTCACGTGACATATAATGCTGGTCGAGCAACATGACTGCAGTGTTAGACTCCAAGATGGCGGTCGGTGGAGGAAAACATTTTTTCCCGTGAAAGTCTTTACTTTCTTCACTGATTTCTGCTAATGGTCGCAGGAAAGTCATGTGAGGGTCAAGCACTTGAGCCTCGATTTCATTAGTTGTAAAAATGCTGTTTACTGCTGCTCCTCGGCTAATCCTCTTCCTCTTGATATGATTCAGTCTTTCAGAGCATATGAATGCAATTCCTTTGTTCTGTCATTCTTTTTTGTTCATTCATTTTTCCTTTATTCTTTCGTTCTTCCTTTTCCTTCTTTTTATTCATTTTTTCTTCAAACCATTTTAAAAACTGAATGTAGTCCTCACTCAACTTTTTTTTTAAAAAAAACATTTTTTACTTTTAATACGGTTAAAGTATTCACATTGCAAACATACATACTTCACAAACTTCACGATACTCTCTCTCTCACAACACACACGCGCGCGTTCGTACATCTCTCTCTCTCTCTTTCTCTTCTTTTTCTCTCTTTTCAAATGTCCTGGACTGACATTTTCCGAAATCTGCTTTCCTCCGAGTCCCTGTGAGTGATCTTCTCTGTCATACTCTGATAAGTCGCCAGCCGGTCGTCTGATAAAAGCTCCACCCAATCTTTGATTGGTTATAAGGCTACGGCAGCTCACTGACCATCTGTTGGCCATCCTTTGTGCAATCGGTGTGTGTGTGTGTGTGGTCTTTCCAGCAAGCTGTTGTGTTCATTTGACCGCTAATATCAAAAAGATTGAACGATGTCACCCTCCCCTTGCCCTCCGGTGATCTCCCTTGTAAGGTCTGCTGCTGGATCTTCTGTGATGCGCAGGCTGCTCGTCTTACGAATCAGTATTTCGCGAGTAAACAACACACAACAACAACAACACACAACAACACACACACACATCCCTCCCCGTCTGTATTCATCTGTAGACTTTCTCGTGTAAATATTCTCGGAATAAATTTCAGTATCAGACCGTCAGACCTTTGAAACAACGCTCAATATTACATTGTCTGTGTCTTACATATTTTAAATAAAAAGTCTTTGGAAAAGTTCAGGACATTACTTTGGTCGATCTAATGCCTTTGTTTATTGTCTTAACATATAGACACGTGACTTCACTTCCTCTAGTGGCGCACGAAGAACGACGAAGAAAGAGATGAATAAAGACGAATTATCACGAGTAAACAAGCAATAAACACAAGTAAACAAATGAAAGGGAAGAAAAAAAAACTGTTAAGAGTAAAAATAAGAAACTATCCAGCACGATATGCTGGTGCACCTATATCTCTAGGTATCTATGCCGAAAATATGTCGCACACACACACACACAGAATATTTTCACCTCTCAGTCTTTTTTGTACTTCTTTGAGGGCTAAGCTGCGGTTTACCGAGTGTTTCACTATTAAAATCTCTCAGGTCTCTTGTTTGCTCGGCCACAGCTGCCCGCTATAAATCGCAAGCAGCTTGCAATATGTAAAATGTACACACTTGTTTAAATAGAGAGCCGCGGGGAAATTAACAGCCGTGGCGATGTTTCCATGAGAGATCAGACGACGACATATGCTCTGGTCAGACGAAAGTGTTAGTACTCGGATAGAATGATACCCGTCTTCACTCAGGGCGCGTGAGTAAGGATGAGTATGAAAGTAAGAGAGTATGTACAGAAGAAGGAAAGAAATTAAGAAAATAAGTTTGTGAATAATGAAGTATGAAAGTAAGAAAAAAGTTAGTAAGGTAGAGAATAAGTGAGTAAGAGAGTAAGTTGGAAAGAAAAGAAGTTAAGAGTAATAAAGTAAGCAATTAAAAAAGAATATAAATCAGTAGAAGGTGAGTTAAAAGGAAATGAATAAGTAAGTTAGTCCTATGGACAGACAAACCTGTTGTGATAGTCCTCCAACCCAAACCTTAATATAATCCCTGATCCAAACTAACATTAATCCAAACCTTAACCATAGCCTAACATAAACTAACCCTGCCTAATCCCAGCAATAACTTATGCAAGAATGCTACATGTAGGGTTGGACAAACATCCAGAGTGAAAAAACAAAAAAACAAACAAACAAACAAACAAAAAAACAAACAAACAAAACAAACAACTAACAAAGAGAAAAAATATAAACTTTCAGAAAAATACATCAATTGTCACGAGAATTGAATCCGTGATTTATTGCAGAATTCAAATTATAACTGATGCACCACTTCAATTACCGACCTCAGTGAGTTATCCCCTCTTTGTTACAAACGTCCGTATGTATGTTACGGCATTACAATGTTAGTCCTTTTGTTTACGTGGGTAAAAATTAATAAAAATTAGTCATACATCTCACCAAGCATTAACACACACACACACACACACACACACACACACACACACACACACACACACACACACACACACACACACACACACCCCAACATACACTCTCTCTCTCACACACAACCACACACATCTCAGGCCTTTTGAGAAACAGAAAACTATTTTTCCAGCAAGGGAGATCTGTTTTATCCCTATTTTCAACTGACAACTACATTCAGACTTATCTTAGTGTTGGTACAGTAAGCACACCGGCAATTTGTCATTGCTGCTGACAAACTGTGACAAGTGATGAAATCTGCATAGAAACTGTGCTGGACCCCGCAATTTTGTTTTCCCTGTAAGTTCTTTGTGTGACACCTTTATTGCATGTTCATTCGGGTGGGTGGACGTCGCACCCTGAAGTCGGAGTGAGAGCTGCAGTCACACCCTAGATTATGGGCGAAGAATAAATTGATGAGGAATATTGTCTGAGCCAGGACATGTGCAAGCTTGTGGTGTATAGCAGCAACCTGCTTGGACAAAACCAGCTTTTGGGGGATGTGATGGTTGTGTAGTCTTAGATATCTTGCTAATCACTGCGTTGTGTGTGTGTGTGTGTGTGTGTGTGTGTGTGTGTGTGTGTGTGTGTGTGTGTGTGTGTGTTGTGTGTGTGTGTGTGTGTGTGTGTGTGTGGGATGGTTGGGTGTGGGTGTGTGTGTGTGCTTCATTAGCCTCCCATAACTTTTGAGTCCACTCTCGCAATATTAAATCTTGTAATACTAAATAATGTTAGCTTGTCCCGTCTAAATTTTAACAAAACCACTTTTCATTTTTCTTCGTTGCCACAGTGCTGTCTCCAGCCTGATCCATAAACTTCTCAATATTAAAAGTTCTCGATGATCAAGTTTAGACAGCTGCACAACTCTGAGCAGCGGTGACTGGCCCGAGGACTCATGTGCAAGTGGGTGAGCACGTTGGATGCCGCCATTCTACCCGAGAAAAGCAGGTTTTGTAACTTTGCTGCAACTGGCGGTCTTCCCAGACATTTCCATCCTTGCATAACTCATCGTAACTGCGAAGAGTAGTCGCGACTAGCCATATATTTTCGCGCTGTGAGTGGTGGTGGTGGTGGTGGTGAGGTGAGGAGGAGGTATGGGAGGAGCTGCAAGCAAGCTGTCCACGCACAGCTTTTGAAAACGTGCGCTCGCCGAGAGTACACCTGGCGACTCTCAGATCAATAAACAAAAACTTCCCCTACCTTCCCCCTCTCCCCTTCTTACAAGCTCCCATCCCCTTTTTTTTCCCCTACATTGATCCACCGGGAGTCTCTCCACCGCTTAAGATGGTTGCGCCTTTGTGTGGGAGGGGCAACCTGGGTGGATGACCAGCAAGGTGTGTGAGGGGCTAAGACTGGGTGGTGGGTAGATGGGTAGAGGTTAGTAGACCTGGAGCAGACGGGCAGGGTGGGAAAGGTAGGGGGGTGGAAATCAATACAGAGCCGTTGCAGCCCATGTGTTGTCACCTGGTGGTTACACAGACATGCCAATATGCCACGTGTCCAGTGTTCTAAGACTCGTCTAGGGTATACCTCGAGCATATCATGCATACTGCCCTCTCCATTCCTGGCCAGGGTGGCTTCGAGGTGAGCTGCGCGACCGGCACCCGTCTCAAGTCCCGAAGCAGACGACAACAGGAACTGGAAGTTCTGCCAGGTATGCGTTCTTCAGTTCTATTTTAAGATCATGATGACGTTATGTTAGGGTTTCCAACGAGCGTTTGTCGTGGGTGTGCACGGTTGAACGGACAAAAGTTCAGATCGCTGAAGATGCGTATAGTCACAGATGACTGATGAAACAGACCGTTAGCTCGTTGGCGCTGCACCGGGTGGTGCGGCAATAAATTCCCGACACGACAAACACTTCAAAGGGTGTCTGCCTCGGTGTTTAGATGGCACCAGCATCAAAATACAGGATAGTCGAAAATTGTTAGTTGTTATTGTCACAAGATTGCTGGGCTTGTTTGGAGATACTGACTACAGGAACTATGCTCTTGGGTAAACTTGTCGGACGACCATGATTATGACAACCTTGTATACAAACTATATTTCCTGCTAGACTTCTTGGAAGATCATTGTAGGCGTGTATGAAGACAATTTTTGTCTGGAGACTAAGGCTGTAGTAATCTTTTATATATATACTAGAGTATTTTGCTGGGCTTGTCTGGACATTTTGACCATAGTAACTCTATCTTGAAATTACGAGTATGTCCGTTTCGCAGGCCGTTGCTTTTTTGAAGCTTGTGACGAAGTAAGTGTGCACGGAGTGGTGAAGCAGGTGTCACGTGATCCTGTTAGCATGACCAGACTGACAGACAGATAATTGCTTCTCTGCTCTTATGCTATGTTGCGCTGAGTATTGTTGTCCTCACTAGGGGTTGCTGGATGTCCACATCTTCATCGTCACACCTGTGGACTAGGCAAGCTTTGTCACAGCAAGATTGGGAGAGAGTCTCGAAAAGAGCACTGAGGTAACAACTCCTTGTCCATATCTCCCCCGTCCCTTCCACCCGTCCCAATAATAATCAATCCACCAGAATTCTTTCGGGCAACAGTTTGGCTTTTCTGCTCGCAGTCCGGATAGTAATGAAGTGGTTAGTCAGGACTCCGCGTGGCGCATTTTTAAAAAAAATCAATCTAGAGGCTCAGGATTACCTGGCGTCCAGGTGGAAGGAAGGGATGGTGGAAGGGGGAGCGAGCGAGGTGGAGGGGAATTGCAACCCACCCGCACATCACGTTCCGCTTCTCAGCACCAGCTGTTGCCAAGCCTCCCTTCCCATCATCCCCTTCTTTCCGCCCCCCACCACCCACCAACATCTCACTGTGCGATGTATTTCCCCCCCTCCTCCTCCTCCTCCTCCAATTTGCCATTTCTACCCCATCCCCATCCACCCTCAATAACTTCAGCCTCTTGGGTCTTTCTTTTCCTCATCATACATCTTCGTCGTTCTTAGTCCACCACCGCAACTACCACCTCCCCCAACCCTTCACTAGCCCTCGGTCCTCCATCTTGCGACTACCGTGAGGTAGGTAGTCGGAGGATCGTTCGACGTGAGTCAGTTGAGCAGCGGTCGTGGACTTGAGCTGGTCCTCCCGTCTCTCTCTTTCCCCCTCCCCATACCTACCCCAAAGCTCTCCGGCAAGGTCGAAGCAGCATCTGAGGATTTGATTGTTTGTTGCCCACCAGGGGGCGCTGTTCGCCAGGTGACTTTCCTTCACGCGTGGCGCTGGACGTTGCAACTCTTCCGCCAGATCCTGTGTTTAGGTTACCCTCTGTAGCTTCAGATTACTTGTGCTTGTAGTCTTTCCATTTGTGGATGTAAGTAAACAATTGTTTATTATATTTTTCCCTCGCTCGTCGTCTTGTTCGTTTATTTCTTCATTCTATCTCTTCTCCTTTTCATCCATCGCTACTTGTCTCTCCTCTTCCCGTGAGCATGCTCCTTCGTCAGCATGATTATGAGCTATATAAATCACAATTTATTATTGTTGTTATTATTATTTACCTACTGATTTATAATGTATAATGCTTAATACATATTGGGCTGTAGTTTCGAATACAGTCACAATTCCTTATCTCTCCTCTCGCCACACTGTGTTGCAAAACGGGTATCCCCCTCTCAGAGGTTACCCCCAGGTATGGATCATACACTCTTTATGTCACCTGCTCGTCTCTCGACCAACATTTGTGTCAGACGAGTGGTGCTAGAAAATCAGTTGGAACTGTAGTAAGCATTGTGCTTTCATATCAAGTATTGCGCTCTAAGCAGCAAGTGATGTGCTCTAGTATCAACTGTTGTGCTCTGGTATCAATTATTATACTCTAGTGTCAACTATTGTACTCTAGTGTCAAGTATTGTGCTCTAGTATCAATTATTCTGCACTAGAGTCAAGTATCTAGAACTCGGTTCTAGCATCAAGTATCCATAACATCGAAGGGAGGTCAAATTTCGTGTTTTTTTAATTATTTTTTTATCTTTATATAATTTTATATAAATTATATAAAATTTATATAAATTTATATTTATCTGAACTTTTTTCTGTGAACATTCTGCCTTTTTCACAAGACCGCAGTCTTAAAAATATTGTTATATTTCATAAAAGTAATTTTATGAAAACATTGTCCAGTTTATTCTCAATAATATTTTCTCGTCACTCAAAGACAGCACAAATTATTGTAATAATCAAGCAGCAATAATTAGTAACACCCATTCCTCATTTCCAAACTCATAACATTTATCGCATAGTCTGGGACTAAAGTCCATAAAAACCATTAATTTTTTTTTGTTTTTTTTTTGTTTTGTTTTGTTTTCTTTTGATACGAGGTAGGGCTCACACTTATAAAAAAAGTTATCAATAAACAGAAACAAAAAACAAATGATATCCTTGTCTTCGTAAATTATAATGACAGTACCTGGTGCGTGGTGTCGCCGGCTGTTTGATGTATATATATATATGAAAGAGAGTTGTGATTCGCATCAGTTACCCCCAGGGCTCTGCCAATACTCCTTGGCTATCCTTCGCCGCAGTGTGCTTAGTGTCATGGCCTCGAGCGTTTTGTGTCGCGCGTCCTCACCTCACATCGCGCATTATTATTAACACATCATTTCATGGAGGCTGCTGCCACCTAGTCTATTCTTTATGGGGTGGGCCTGCCGGTGTGCGGAGATACCATGGAATTTCGCGTGTCGATTATTGATTGAACGGGGCGTTCGTCAAGGCGGCCTGTCACATTTTTTAATTATTTGCTTTCTCAATAACTGCTTGAATGAAGGATTTATTTGGACTGGCTTGTAAAGGGAAAAGGACGACAGAGCAGGCAGAGTAAAGACAGATTAAGAGAGGAAAAAAAGACGTACAAGACTATTTTACAGAGACGAAAGTGCAGTTGCCCGAGTCTGAACCACGTGTACACTACAAAGGACATTAGCTCCTCTTGAGGTGTCCTGTCTTGTCTTCATCGGAGAAAGACGGACAAAGGTCTTATCCCATTTGGAAAAGTTTGTACATAACTGCCACGTCAAACGTTTGCCAAACATGTTTATCCATAAATGTTTAGTTAACAACAGGCTTTCATAAAACGGAAACATGTAGCAGAATATGAAAATCAAGCAAATTTATGCGCGACAATATTACATGTATGTATAATTATGCATATGCTTATGAATACATTGAAGGCATTACACCTATATATATTAGAAAAGTAGTTTTTATGAAAGCTGTGGTTGTTTCAAGTGTAAACTCTTGCAGAGCGCTGTTCTGCTGGAGTCTGAGGGACCACCGGTCATCTGACATTAGACCATGGGTCAGGGGTCACACTGCGACCTCGTTAAACAAGCTTCACGGTCTTTTCTTGCTTTCTACACGACTGGACACTGGACACGCATCTCTTGTTGTGAGGTACAGTAAGAGTGGGAGGCAAACAGGGTGAATGGGGAATTGGATGATGAGGGTGAAAGTCTGTGAACTACTGTAACTCATCGTTGAGTTGCTCCCCTTTTTTGGTATTACTATTTTTCGTCTTTGTCATCGTGTTTTTTCGCGACATACTTATCTCCTATCTTCTTGTTTTTTGTTGTTGCTGCTGCTGCTCTTCTATTGTCTTTTTTCGTTCTTATTGTTTACAATTAATTAACACTCATGCGCGCTCGCATACACATGTAAGTACAAGCACGTCCACATACACACATCCACTCTCTCTCTCTCTCTCAATCACACATAGAATGCTCTTGTTCGACTGCAGACTAATTGCTGATCACATAAAGGTCCTACACAAAACCTCCGTGAACGGCAGCCTTTAGCGCGCGGAGAATGACAACAACAAACACCAAAACACCTCGAAAATTTCTTAACGACGAGTATTTAAAGGGAGACAAATTTCAAACGGGGAATAACTCGTGGGCAGATTAATCGCTGTGGTAACAGTCTTGGAGTTTCGGGCCGTAAAAGGCTAAAACTCTTCAGAGGTTGTTTTGGGGAAAAAAGGAATGTTTCAGTATATATCCAAGGTTTCCAGAGCTTTGTCTATAACGGTAAGTTGAGGTCCAGGGAGATAATTCAATCTATTTCTGAGACTTTTTTTTTTTTATTGTCTTCCCTTATAGTTTAGTCTGTGCAGGTATTATGTCCACTTTTTAAAGATGAAAACGGATCTTTTACTCTGAGGTTTCTTTCCGGGCTGCAGATGGCGAAGGTCTCAATATCCTAAACACTATTCACACTCCACAGGAAACCAAAATTGCTAAAACGATTTCTATTGGAGCTCTGGGGTGGAGTGGGTTAGTGGGTGTTGATATTCTTCTCAAGTGGCGACTAAGCAGGCTGTCTATTGTATGATCGCAGTTTTCTTTAACTATTGCCAAAGGAGAAGGAACTCTGGCGAGCTAGGGGAGACCACCCACAGTAGAAACGTAAAACAAATATTCTGAGACGAATTGTTGAGTTGTTGGGTACACTCGCACCCGGAGTGTGTGTGGAGACTGGTGGTGGACTAGCATTGTGGTCAGTCGCTAAAGCCACTTGTTGACAGTGGACGTGTTTGATCTTTGTCACCTGTGTGCCAATGACATGTCAATCAACCTGCCAGCAGCCATAAAGTGACAAACCTTGTACTTTCTCTCTCTCTCACACACACACACATTCACGCACGTGCGTGCATACCCCCAATAATGACGCACATACACATACACCAAACCACGTATACACGTTGACACGCAGACAAAACACAACACACGCTTTCATTATGTCTCTCTCGTTCTCTCTCTCTCACACACACAGAGGATTGCGTGCATGCACGCGCCAAGAGGACAGCTGTTTATCTCACAGGTGATGCCGTGAGGGGAAGAGCACTCGTGTGTGACAAACGGCTGTTAGCGACGAATGAGTTTGGCTGTAGGTTTAGCATTGTGTGGCTGAGATCAGGTCTGTCAGATGGATGTGTGCACAATCATTACACGGACAGATTTCAACATGAGATTAAAGAAAATCAAAACAAACAAAACAACACACCTCGCAATTTGGAGATGGCGTGTCATAGAGAAGTCACGCGAAGTGCGTGGGACAATGGAAATCTGTGCACGATACACATTACACATACACGATACACGATACACGATACACAATACTCATTTGACTCCACACACACACACTTTATCTCTCTCTCTCTCACACACACAGACACGTGTTTTTTTTATTATTACAAACACACACATAGAGCTATCACGTGGACACCGAACCTCTGTCTTTACAGCTCACCTTTTGTCAACAAGCCACACACCTGACCCCGCCTCGTCTTGGGCTTGTTTCCCCTCGGGGAGATCCTCAACACGTAACGGTCGTCCTACGTTGCTGCACCCGCATGTGTGTCCCCACCTCTCTCCCCCTCCCGCAGGACCAGCCGTGCATCCGACTCTCCATCCAACTTCCGGGTAAGAAATTAATAAATAGCAAAGCGCCAAACGTTAGCAGTGTACTAGTCACGTGACGTGATAAAGTGACGTCACAACCTTCTTTTTTCTTACTTCCCACGCTGTTACCACGTGACCACGAAGCTTGAGGCACAGTCCTCCGAAGGCTGTAAAAATGAGTTGTTTTTTTTTAAACCTTGCGAACGAAGGACTGATGTCGGCTGACAACTAGAATTCTGCGCAGAGTCCCCACAAAAAGCACCTGACGTGCTCAGGTGAGAATTTTGTTTTCAAACTTTCTTTTGCGTAACGGGCTTGAACTCTGAAGGGTAGAAGGGGACAGACAGGTTGAGGACGATGCGCCCGCATCCAAGTAGACACGTGGACTTTTCGTTGAGGAGGGATGAGGTAAGATCAATCTTCAAATGAAAAAAAAACTGGCAAAGAAAACGGTTATGAGCTGAATTGTTTCAAGTTCATAAAGGTCGATTGGCTTTAGCGGACTTCTCAAAATCTACTTCCAGATGTAGATGGCTGACAGGATTGCGCACTAAGAGCTGCTAAATCCGAATATACAGAAATGCTCACAATCCCACGTTTTTACGTTTAACGGCCAATCAATTTTAAGCACCGACAGTTAGTTTTAATGATCTTATGTGACAAAAGGACATTTTGCCATTTTGTTCCGAAGGTTCAACCAAAGTTGATAACGATTTTTCAGGGCTTGATTCTGCATGGCTTGGTTCCTAACTAACATGTGCTGTGTGTTTACAGGGAGAGCCGTGAGTGGTGCTGCACCTCCAGCAAGGGATCCACAGGCCAACCTAAACCACAGTAAGTGACAAACTAATAAGTCTTCCCGTATTTTTACTGCTATGTATACAGCAAGTGAATGTTCTAGTGTCCACAAACCGGAGACAACAGAAGAAAACCTCCAACCACGAAAAGGATCAGGTGTTACATCTAAAAGGTAAGCGTTAGTGTGCTCCTAGGTGAGATTCGAACCTAGACCCTCCGGCCTTCACGACATCGCTGTTTCACCACTGCGCTACTGGGGCGACATCAAAAGGAGGCGGCGGACATTAACTGTCACGTAATATATGACTTCCGGGGCCTGATAACAGCCACCGAGGCACAAAGACCAATCCTGCAGCTACCACCTGTTTGTCACCGGTATTTTCTCTTGGCTTCCCGCAAGTTACTGCGGTCACTAAGCTCGCACCATAACCTTTTGCTATTGAGATTTCGACAGGTGAGCGAAACTGCCGACTAGCTTTGTATCCGACCCCAGACACCTGAGTTTTAACGGAATTTTTGCACCAGCGCTGGAATGAGTCCTCCAGCGTCTTTGCGCCTAAGACAAGGTTTCCTTCTTTGTCTGCTTAATTATGTTCTGAAATTTCCTTCGCATGCAAATGTGACATGTCATCTACTTTTTGTTCGATTACACATGCGCCATGACATGCTGATTGGGTCATGCACGAAACTTTAAGGTCATAATTTAATTTTTTGAATAACAAGCCGGGTCAGTGATGTGTGGTGACTGCCTCAGCAGCTCTTCTTTCCGCTGACATCCTTTATGAACGAGTGTTTAATGTTATTTCTGTTCCACCTATTGTATCAGTGGTTTTTTCCGTGTGTGAGAGAGAGAGAGGGAGTGCACATGTCCTGGAGCAAGAAGATGTTGCGGGGGAGGAAGATTGTGTGATAGAGCTTTTATTTTTCTTTTAGGGAAAAAGTGTCTTTTCAGTTTCGTGAAATGAAGTGTTGTGTCATTAAGTTTAGCTTGAGGGCTTGTGCCGCAAACATTTCGGTTGAGGGTTTGTGTCAAATGAGTCACAATTAGGGTTGTTTGTCAGTTGATTTTTCTGAGTTGAGGACTTGTGTCAAATGAGTTTCAGCCGAAGGGTTTCGACTGAGGTCTTGTGTCAGTTGAGGTCTCAAGTGAATGTCACTGTGTCATAAAGGTTTCGACTGAAGTCTTGTGTCAGGTCTAGGTCTTAGTAGATGGCTTCTGACATTAGGTATCTAAGAACTTTAGAGTATGGTCTGTTGGAATGCGATTGGTTTCAGACAACGACCAAAGGTTGGACTCCAAGAAGGACAATATTTCCTTCGCTGACTATGCTGTAGTCGTTTCATGTCGCTAGAAGAAAATCGAGAGGCGGGGACCTGCAGAACCGTGTCCATTGAACTGCTCAGACATGAAGGAAAAAAAAAAAAAACATCTGGAGTGATGGAGCTGACGACCGAACTCTCGCCAAGTGAAGGTGCGAAAGGTGTTGGCTCATTTTTTGATTGTTGCTCAGAAAGCCGGTGACTCAGCTGCGGCACTCGAGTAACAATCAAAGCGTGACGCTGGCATGATGACATCATAACGAACTACATTCTTTGACATCAAATGGCGAGTCTAGTCACTCGGTCACGCTGGCAAGACAACAAAGCGTCACGCACCCAGACTTCAGCTTGACATGCCGGGTGCATTGTACTTCACATGCAATGCGTGTCATTTGTCTTCGCCAGTCACGTGACAGCAAGCTGTGAGGACCTGAGGCCTACAAACAGTACCCACGGAAATGCAGGTTCGTGGTTGGCAACACCTGCTGCAGGTTTCTGCGATGTTCATCTTATTTCCAGCTGCCTTGCTCCGTCCATCATCTTCTGCTCACTTTACGCGTCTTCGACAAGTGAGAGCTCTTTTGTTGCAGAGTCTGATGACCTTTTCGCGCGTGACATCGTGCACTGTGACAATAGCACAGCATGGTGGCATTCGTTTTGTTTTGCTGACGTGTATGGTGCGATAATTTTTTTTTTTGGTACAAATGGCTGATATGCTCACAGATAACAGTTCGACGCTACGTATCTCGAATCGGTATCGACCTGCAGATCGTATCGTTATATCTTTGACTGGCTGAACGCCAGGAGCTTGGTGAGATGGGCTTGGTGCTGATTGCTGTAATGATGTGGAAAAAATTATATGTGTGTATGTGCGTGTGCGTGTGCTAGCCCCGTATTAAACCATGTTTAGATATTTATAGGTGTGTCTTGCATGTATTGTTGTCTCCCTTTGTCCAAATCTTTACTCGCGATTTAATTAAAGAAAAAAATCAAACTAACAATTTCTTTATTGTCATTTATTGTATTTCAGTTTCTAAATTTATTTATTTTCATGTAAAAAGTTATTTGAAATAAATATTGTCAGATAATATAAAAAGACCGGCTACTCCTTTCAACCTTCGACACTCCTTCCCCAATTCAACCCTCCTCCCCCAACTAGTCAACGTACACGACAAGTGGATGTTTGTGTGTACGTACAGAAAGACGATTGAATTATTTTTACTTGAAGCTTGACTTTCGTTTATTAGATAATATGCATGTTGACAGGTTTCCATGTTTGTCTTCTTGTTTGTGTCCATCTATCCATGATGAGTCATAGACGCCGAGGATTGTTCCATAATATTTATTTCCACATGGCCATGAACCGTTGAACGGGCCAAAACAGTCTCAACAACACAGTCGCGCTTCTTCGTACTTTTTCTCAGGGTGGGTGGTTAGGATGGGTGCTCACCCTCCCCTCGCCACCCTTGAATTGTCGCAGCACCCCCTTCTTCTTCTTGGAGCAACAACGACGTGTATTGTGTTGCTGCAGTCAGCTCCCGGGGGCTGGTACAGGGAGCTTGTATAATCGCCTTATATCGTATTCACCTCAACATCTGGCTACACGCGCACCAACAGGCTGTGACACACACCTCCTCACACCTCCTCATTCCTCCGATCTCCTTCAACTTACCCTCCCTCACCGCTGCAACCTGCGATACTGACTCATCGATTTCCTAAGCAAGGAGACTTCCCCCCAAACCCATCCCACCACCATTCTCTTCCCCCTTTTTTCTCCCCACCTCCTCCCCAAATTCTGTCTTCGATCCCCCTGGCCCACGCAGGGTGGAATCTATCAATCATTGTTAGCATAGAAACGCACCTTACTTCCTTTGATTAATCTAGGTAATAAGGCCGCCACTTTGGAAA
Organism: Pomacea canaliculata; assembly: GCF_003073045.1. Classification (NCBI taxonomy): domain Eukaryota; kingdom Metazoa; phylum Mollusca; class Gastropoda; order Architaenioglossa; family Ampullariidae; genus Pomacea; species Pomacea canaliculata. Next base: position 21,931,465 of record NC_037598.1, read on the forward strand.
AGTCTCTTGGCGTCCAACCGTGTCTTCGGTCCGAGGGTTTATTTCAAGCCTGACCCTCCCCACCACCAGCCTCCCAACATATTGTTTAGTGCGCATGCGCAGACAGAAGCCACAGCTACACTGAGCGAAAGTTCAATACTTTCCGCATGGCTGATTGCAAACTAATAGCGTCGTTGTCGTTGTTGTGGGGGTGGGGTGAGGTGGGGATAGGGGTGGGAGGGGAGTGAGACTGAGATGCTATCGGTATGCCTTCGGGCGAAGAGTTTGGTCAACAGATGCTGGCTGCGTCGTCGACGAAAGGAGGAAAGGGTTGGCGAGAAGAGACTAAAGTTTCGAAAGGTGTGGGCATTGTCATGCTCACCTGCGTCTGAACGACTTGTGAGTGACACGAGCACAATCAGCGGTCCACAGGCTGACTGCCAAATTATGATATCCAGGAAAAAGAATTACGGTATTGAACCACTGGTTCCCTTGCTTTTGCACAGCCCTCCACACTCTCCTTTAAAAGAGTTTCAATGCCTCCCACTCCTTGCCAACCCAGAATGAAACGTTTGCATGTCAGACGGCAACAGGTTTTTTTTCTTTCTTTCTTTCAGCTGCTAAGGTAGTGATGACAAAGTCGCAGAGGTTTCGTGTTGGAAGAAGCAAGTGAGACGAGGACAATAACTAGACGACGACGACGATGATGACGATGATACAAATAAAGGTTCGTGGCGTGGAAGCAGACGAATTTTTGGGGGAGTGGGGGATCGATGTAAGAATGTATCTAGCTAATGTGTAAAAAGACAAAACCCCAATTATGATGAAATCAAGATGACTGTGTGGGCAGTGGCAAGATGATATGACAGGAGCTCCACGAGCGTGGCAAGGAAGACAAAGGAAATCACAACAACATATTTTTTCACAGCCAAGGTTCTTACCGCCATCTTTTCACGGTCTTGAACATGAAGTGCGCGCCGACTGCGTGGCAAGCTTGTCGCTATTGGAAACCTTTTGATGACATTATTTTTATTTATGGCGGCCCCAGGTGTGCACAATGTTTACAAAGCCTTCGGTGAAAACAAACATGGGTAGAGGTCACTTCCTGTCTGCGTAAATACAAACGGTTCTCACTGACGCACGCAGGCACACGCATATTCAAATATTTATATAGACACTTGAATAATATGCAGGTGTAGATACATGTATAATATGAATACATTTATATATATATATCAACCAAATATATTATACTAATCATATACACAATCCACATACATACCTCTAATCGTGTAGCACAATCCACATACACTCCTATATTTCATATATATATATATAGATGGGTGGGTGAACGGTTATCATATATACACGCACGCACATCTACCACTTCCTCACTCACAAACATACGGATATGCACGCATGCAAACGAACATCAGCACTCTTATTTTGTGGTTTACACACGCACGCAAATACTCGAATGGCGATATTTTCGCACACAACACGCATGCTGATTTGTTTATATACGCATATACATGCACAATCTACATACACACATATCTATTATTATTATCATTATTATCATTATTATTATCCTCATCATCATCATTATATGTTTTATGGTTTCATGATTTTATATATATATACACATACATATATGCTGATATGTGCACACACCATTATAAAACGCACATACATGATCACATGAGATATCAACTCACGGAACACACGCACACACCCACACACACACGCGCGTGCTTCTATAATTGCATGCACACAGACTAAAATGTTTGCACGCAATAACATTAGCACGTACATATGTTTACATCTACACACGAACATGCTATGTTTATATATATATATAATCCATATAGTATAGTCAGATATAGACAGAGCGCATTTATATATTATGGTTTCATGAAAATATATATATATGCACACATACATACATATTGACACACACAAATGTGTGCGCACATGAGATATCAACTCATTTACATATAACACGTGCGCGCACGCACAATATGCTGGGAGCTCATTTCCTCGGAAAGCAAAGCTGCCAGATGCCGGGTGGCGAGGACGCAGGCCAGGGTACAATGACACGTGGGACACACTGGGCGCCATTGGAAATGTCGATAAAAGCATTCATACACAAGCCTTTGCATCTACACACCCGGTGTTCATTCTCGCACCCTCCGCTTGAAAGCACGTGTAAGCAGCAGGGACGGGGGATAACGAAGACTATTTATGGGGTAAACATCGACAGGCTGTGGCCCCTAGTCACCTGAGTGCTTGTGCACCCGGCAAGTGTTAGTTTAAACCCGCGCAAACAATCACCTGTGTTTGCCTCAGCTTTACATGATTGAGAGTGGTGTAGTCGTACTAGTTCAATACCAGTAATAAGCCATAACGATTCTTACTATCGATTATTGCTGCCTCACATTTATCTATTAAGGATCGGTCATCTAAACTGAGTAGTTCATCACTGTATTTTGTTGCTGGACCTACCTACCTACTTTGCTGTAGTAGTCAGGTCTGCATCATTTGTGGTTAAAGTCCAGTACAGGATTGCTAAGAATTGAAACTACCTTTAAGTATTCATCTATTAATGATCGGTTTGCTATGGTTACCAACTGAATTACTTGTCTGAGCTGCTAACAGCTCTGTGGGTTTGCTGAGTGCTTGCTGGCAGAGGTTGGTGGTTGTAGGTGGTTAGTGGTGTTTAAGTGTGCTGAGACTGTCTTTGATGAGGATCGTAGCGGGAGGTGGGGTTCGACACTGTGTCAACATCCAGCAATGACACGGAGACAACCCACAGCAACTTCCATGTCTGGAATAGTCAGTACAATGAGACTGAAGGATGTAAACATGGAACGTTCCAGAAAAAGTAGCTATGTCGCTGGGATTTGGAGACACGATACCCATACAAACAAAAATCAGACACAGACGAGAAACACTGAGACACGGAGAGACAAGCAGTCCTATAGTAAGTCTTCACGAACAGCCAGACTGCTCGATAGCAGCAAAGGACACACTGACAAAATGGCGGCAGACAGACAAGCAAACACACACATGTCATAATTATGTCAGAGATCAGACTGGGGTCCTGCACAGACGACCAGTCCACTCCAAGCTCGTAAGTCATTTCTTCCTCTGGTCAACGCCAGAGGTACCTTGAAGGAAAGTCAACAAGTGCTGTGTCTAGTCACGTGGCCAGACCAGACTAGACTGTTGCAAGTAGGGGTTCTTGTCCCCACCTACAATATTTCAGAATTTACTTATGAATGACTGCCTCTCCTATAGCTATTTTTTATTACTTTCGAACTTTTTAATTATATTGATGGCAGCTATGCATTTTCCTTTTTCTCATTATCACCAACGACGATAAAAAGAGAAATTATTGTGTTGACGGATGCAGCGAGATAAATGGGAGCGAGGGGAAAAATTCAAGGGAAGAAACTCTACTCAAACATGACATGAAAAAAAACTGTTTCCAAAATTGTTTCCCTTGGCATTTTTTTTCCCCGCGACATAAGGCCTCTTGCGTAATGTGTTGTGTGAATTGCCTTTAAAAAAAATTACGATTTATATTTTTTTCGAATCAACGAGTAAATAAACTTAAATTTTCATTTATTTTGGTGTCATATATAAACGTGTGTGAAGTAAGGGTGGATTATGAATGTAAATTAATATAGTTTCTTGACATCCGGGAAGTTTAGGAAGCCGTGAGGTGTTCTGATCTCACGAAAATAGTTAAAAGCGCTGGGGCGTGTTTGAAAGTCATTATAAAGAAGTGTGTATTAATTAGCCGCTTGAATACACTTAAAGAGGTTTTCCTGTGGATCAGCAAGGAAAGAACGTGCCTTCCGCGTGCGTGTGTGTGTATCTGTGCGTGTGTGTTGTTGTCGCGTGTGTTTTCGTGTGTATCAGTGTGTGTGTCCTCTCATGTGTGGGTGCTCTTCAGAGACAAAAAAAAAGAGAGGGAAAGAGATGTCAAGTTCTCAAAAGTTTCATCCACGTGTGAGGTGTCTGGGCGCGTGGTGTGGTAGTCGAGTGACTTTTGGAACTCCCAGGGTGGGGCACAACCAGCTTTTGGACAACAGGAGTGTAGTTCTCAATCTTCTTGTGCTTTCGTGTGCGTCCTATACACTATTCACACACCTGACTTCTCCCGTCTCCCCTGACAACAGTTATCGTCTGCACACCTCAACTGCAATGAGGCATACCTGCCTACCTCAGTAGTTGACCCCCTGAATAGGGCGGGGCACACTTCGTCCTTGTCAACAGGGTTGCGCAGACCGAGTGTAGTTCACGAGTCATGATCCGGGGAAGGAACACTCACACAGGGGCGGTGTTGTGATCAGTAACTTACAAACAAAATAAAACAAACAACACAACCAGCGCAACACAAGGTCTAACACACGTTTGATTGCAGAATCACACAGTTTATTTGTTGTTTATGTTTCTTAAAAATTCCTCTTCAGTAATAAAAACTTTTGTATTACTTTTCTAAAAAGTTAGATGACAAAGAGACAGACTGTCTAATTATTTTGACTAGTTCAGACATTTTTTCTACTCTCCACTCATTTAAAGTCAGAAGAAGAAGAATTTTACGATATATCGCCAGAATGTAGAAGTCAAGGGAGACAAGCACCAACTAAGGGGAGGTAATATCTACGAATGGGGCAGAAACTTGCAGGTCTAGGTGCAGAGGTAAACGAAGACACGAGAAAAACTTCCGGCAACTCACCCACGAACACTCCTTTCAAACGTTGCAGGTTGTGTGAGGGTGTAGTAGCTAGGAGCGCCATTGTCCCCCCAACTGTATACGCGAGTAGGTGTCTCCCCCGTTTAAAAGTGGCTGAGCTAAAGATAGTGTCGCCCTGTGGGAACGCATGACGATCACACCCAAATGAATGCCTTTCTCACTGGCAAGTTGTTGCCTCTTTGCTCTCATGTCTGCTGTGACCTAGGATACATATCAAATCTTCACTGACTCCACGCCAAGCCAGTCTTATCCTTCAGTGTCAGCGATGGACGAAAAGCTTTTAAAGAGAACAGTCGGCTAGTCGTGAAGATTGTCGTGTAGTTGGTGTGCTTGAGGTTTTGTGGACAGGTACTTGAAGGACACTCAAGGTAGGGAGCGCTTGTGTTTCCTCCACTCAACAGCTTGAGTTAGCAATTAATGAGATGGTTTGTTTACTTTTGGCGAGAGGCTTGTTTAGGCAGGTAGACTTTGATAATAACAATATAGCAAAACACTGTTTCATTAATTTTTTTTTTGACTGTCATGGGTGTCTTTAGTGGGTTCTTTATTTGTTTTGTGGGGAGACAGTTATATTAACACTTTCACACACACACACACAGATGCTCAGGAACTTTCTCTCGTCATCACATGCACACGTGGTCACTGATGACGATGACAACATTGAGAGAAAGTGAGTGTGATATGTGTAACGTGTAATGGAGGGTTACATTACTGACTGCTGAAACAAACGGATGTGACATGTGATGATGATATGTAGTGAACACTGATAGATCATTTGTGTATTTGAACCACTTACATCATCTTCTCCATCATCATCGTCATCTGTGCTTCTAGTATTCCCAGATATAAACTGATGTGAATATTATGTGAGCTGGAATGCAATGTTCGTAAAATGTAAGATAAATGGAGATAATGGGAATAATATCAAATGTATTCTGTCGGCTCCCGCGCTCCTAGGAAAGTGAGATTTTAAGATTGAAGACAAATGTGAGCAGGACCATCAGAATAATGGGAGGTGTGTTTTCAAGCCTTGCCTCCTCCACAATTCGTGAGATTGTAAAAATTCAAAATTATAAACAAGTATGTTCATGTTTTGCATGCATACGTAAGACTTGACTATATGAAGGTAAAAACCTCTGTAGGTATGTAAACACATAAACACGCACATACCCAATCACACACACAAGTATTCATGCACTGACCACCACCCACGTACACAAAAGTAAAAACTTTGAAGTATACACAGGTCTTCCACATACAGATACTCGCTCTCTCTTACACACACAGAAGTACCTATGCACACTACATACCCACGTATACAAAAATTAAAACATACACTCACTCACAGATGTAACTATGTACCCACAAGTACCCACGTGCACTTACAAAAACACACAAGCAAGGACAAACACGCAAGTGATTATTTCATGCTACGCTTGACTGCATCACTTTATTTGGGAAATTTCACTGGTGTGTGAGTATATTTCGCTGACATCATGTCCCTTACAACTCATTTTATTTTATCTTTTCTCTGTCTCTCCAGTCTCCTCTCCCTGTTCCCAACCCCGCCCCCACTCTCTGTCTCCACATCTCAAAGCTCGAGGCATACGGCAAGACCTAGACCCGACTAACCACTCACACCGTCGTCAACATGTCCGTGGAGGACCTGCTGCTGCACTTTGACTACGATGAGCACGACGAGAAGCAGTTCTACCTGCCTGGCGACGTCCTGCGCGGGAAGGTGTTCCTGCACCTGCGCATGAGCCTGCGCGTTCGCACCATGTCGCTGCACGTGCAGGGCGGGGCCGCGGTGTCGTGGGAGGTGCCTGGCAAAAAGAAGATCTACAGCGCCCGAGAGGTGTACTTGCAAGGTCCGCACTTTATCTTTTACGTACATTATTACGTCTACGTAGCCATTATATCTTATTTAGTGCGCCATTATGCCTTGCTTACGTCCCCATTACGTGTTATTTACGTACGCTATAAACGTCCTGTCTATGCAACAATTGCTTCTTATTTACGTGCACTGTTGTCTTGTCCACGTATCTAACATCATATTTACTATTACCTTTATGTCTATCTGCGTCTTGTTCACATACACTATTACGTCTAATAATGCATTTCGTTCTCACCACGTACGTAGAACGTAAAAGTAAGACTATAAAAAATTAAAGCTGAAGTTTGCTGCTTAGATAAAAGTTTAGATGTTGCATAAATATATTAAATAGCTATAGTCAAAATAGACTTAAAATATCCAAAAACAGAGAGAAATTGCGCCGCCATGCACGCAGACACATAGCTACTCCTCTCCGTCCAACCCTTCTCTACCTTTTTCGGTACATTTGCTCCTGCGCATGCTCACAAAACACCAACTGACCAGCATGTCACGTGCAGGCGTCATCAAAATGGTGGACGCAGGAGCTGACCACCCGTTGCTGCTGGACCGGGGTGTCCACGAATTCACGTTTTATTACCAGCTGCCCCCTGACCTGCCGTCCACCTACTCCGGCATCTACGGCAGCGTCAGCTACGTTGCCAAGGTACGTGGTGGTGTTACTCTTGCTACGACGTGAGGCGTTATTCTTGTCAGTGTGTACGTGGTATTAAGTAAGGTTCATTCTGAAGCACTTGTCAAGGTGGCGCTCGCTGATACATACCCGAGGCCACCCGATGAGGCCAGTTGCCTGCTACGTGACGTAGGCGTGTGATGAACTTGATGGAATTCAAAGCTCAATTTCACATGTGAACCTGTCACCAATCATTCCATCTTGATGTAAGAGAAATACCTGCTATACTCACTGCACCTGTGCAGGTAATACTGGACCCGGAGGACGGGGCCAGCGCCACTGTCACCAGCGAACCGTTCATGGTTTTCCGGAGACCCGCCTTGCCCCCCGACACTTTCGCCGACAAAGACCTAAAGCCAGCAAGATGTTTGTGGGCTTCTTGAGAGGAGGGGAGGTAAGTACACGTCACTCATGTTTGTAGGAGAGTGTATAAAGTCATCTCTTGTCATTTTGGGATAGAGAGTGAGGTGAGTCAGTTATTTTGTGAGCTGTGCTCATCTCCTCTCCCACGCTGATTTTTTTCCCGAGAGACTAAAAGGTCAGATACTCGTGGAGAAGTAGCCTTATATAAAACATCGCTCTCATCGATCCTTCCACACCGATCAAATTCCACAATCACCTGCCAGTACACAGGTGACACTCCCACTCTCCTTCGCCACTCACCTGGTCACTATTACTTTCCCCCGCAGATCAAACTCCAGTGCAACATCAGCCGCACCGCCGCCATCCCAGGCGACATCATCTACATCAACGCCGAGGTGTCCAACTGGAGTCCACGGAGCATCACACACATTCAAGCGGCCATCGTGCTGGAGAGCACGTACCGCGCCCACAACAGCCGCAAGACCATCGTCTTCCGCCAGATCATCAACAAGCGCGTCGACGTCTTCGATGTCCGGACGCTGCGAGGGCGACGATGGCGGAACGTTCAAATGCACGTGCCTCCCTTCATTCCGGACTCGAACCTCGAGGGCTGCAGCATCATCGACATCTCTTATTTCTTCGAATACCGCGTGCAGATCGCCGGCAAGGACGATCTGGTGGCGCGCACCCCGCTGTGGGTCGGAGGTCACCCAATCGAAACGCGGCTCGTGCATGGCGTCAGCGGCGTCAGGGACAGTTTCCATGCTGACGCCTACTCCGTCAGCCACAAGGACCTGCCCTGGTACGGGGGTGATGGTGGTGGGTGGGGCACCATATCGGAAAGTGTCGATGGAGATTCATTCGAACTGAGGTGAAGGAAAGAAGGGAAGGAGGGTTTAAGGGATCGTATTCTATTTATCAAGCGACACAGCCAAAAGTGCAGCTAGCTCCTCGTCAGTAATGGTGGACATGATCACAACATCTTAAGCTTCAATACAACATTGGCTTTTTCCGCATTTATAATAATCGAAAATGACAGCCGAATGAATGTATAAGTATATCATTGCCTTTAATGACAATGACTTATCAAGAGAAGCTTAATTATTTATGGCATCCACGTATTTGGTTTCTGCAAAAACTTGTTAAAACTTGTTAAATACCATTTGACTCAGACATTACATAATGGTTGAGTCAAACGAAATACTACAAACAATTGTTTAAAGGAAACATTATTGCATGCTTTTTGAGAAAACTGCATTTGGTTAGGTGGGAAAGTGTTTCAAGAATGACAGTATGGAAACCTTTAGCCAGGTGAGAGAAATGTTACAGTCTCACACCTGCACCATGGACCATCAGGCTGGGATCGCATATGTACATAGGTTAATAATGAGCATCTGTTGATTCTGCACATCAAGGTCTGGTTAAGTGCGATAATCGTGAAAAGAAGGGAGGCTTTGACCTCATCCTCTGACCTGTACACGAATATAAGAGAAGTGTCAGCAGGTGGTATAGGGGTCCAGCCCCTTGAGAGTTACAACTCTTCTCAATCTCCTCCTTTGTGTGTGTGTGTGCATGTGTGTGTGTGTTCATGTGTATGTGTGTGAATAACTTCATTGCCAGTCTTCTATCATACCCGACCCTCCACCTCCACATTACAATCCTCTTGCGGCCATTGCACAGTTGCCCGACTTGCGATGCTCCTCCTATGGAAATGTTTTCACTGACAGGTGACCCCTGTCGCCCCAAAGGCCTCAGCATGAAATGACTGCAATAAATCTGTCAAAACAGTCCGGAACATTAAACACCTGGATTTTTTAAAACCACAGATACGATTGCCCTCGCTGTTGCTTCCCTTACACTAGAAGTTCTCGGTGCCAAAGTAAACCCAACTCCCTCAACCTTGGTGTTTAGCTTTTATTGGAAGTTTTTGTTGCCAGATTTCACCCAAACCCCATTGCTCTGATGTTTTTTGTTTATTCAAAGATATGTGTGTGTGTGTGTGTGTGTGTGTGTGTGTGTTTTACCAAAATTACCTTGAAAAAAATGATTGAAACAAGTACTAATTCTTGAAATTTTTAAAGCGCCCAGGTTTATCGGCCCAAAATGTGTCACAGAATTGAAGTAATTAACAACCTTATCTTTTTTTTTTTTTTAAAAAACTGTTTAATTTGTAACAATCATCTAGTGAAGGATCTGTAAATAATGGACTAACATAGGAGGTATAATTTCAGAGTGTATGAGAGCTTTTTCGTGTTACTATTTTCATAGTGCTTGTTCTACCATTGATCCTAAATTTTTCTAATTGAAAACTTGTTTGTTCCATCTGTTATGTTCCTAGCATTTAAAAACAATCAGTTCCTCCACCAGAAAAAATTCTTGGCGTGACTTGCAGAACTTGTCTGTCTTGACATGCTTGGAAAAATACGAATTTTATGAATACTTCTTTTTCTCTACCTCCCCCACCTACATCTAGAAAAAAAGTTGGATGTGAATGACATGCTTAAAAGAATCTACAGCAACAGGAAACTGGCTTATCTTTGCGCATGCGCTTTGGAGACTTGCAAACAGCAATTAAGTCGTGGAGCGATAATTTCGTGCTTTTAGCGACACATTAAATGTAATTAAAGCCCTGATAATAATTTGTTTGAGTATCACTCAGTCAGTGTGCGACCTTTAGTGGAAAGATGGAGCGTGTGTGGGTGAGTGGATGTGTGTTGTCCTGTGTGAGTGTAGAAGCATTCGTATGTGAGGATTGATAAGACCACATACATGTGGACGAAAGATAAAGCATCAGCAAGTTTATATACTTTTATTCACATTTGCTTACAGTTAACAGTATTTTCTTATCCTCCATTCATTAAAAATAAATACTATCGAACCCTCCCCAGCGAGTGATGTAGGCTGCTGTAAACATCCTACTGCTACTTTCAAGTTTCATCATACATTGACATCATCTTTAAAAAAAAAAACTCTTGTGAAAATCCAGAACCGTTTGGCCGATGGGTCTTGGCGCATAAAGGACTAGTGGGGTGCAATTTTTGTCAACTAACTTGATAAACTTTGCACCCGACATGTCCTAACAACGAGTCGACAAGAAGGGTTAAATCACTGGAGAGCTTGCTGTCTGTACATTGTTGTCGTGTCCAGGAAGAAAAAAAAACATGCTCCGGAAACGAGATTCGAACCATCATCTCTTATCTTCACTGATTTTTTAACGCAATTTACAGCTATGCAAGCAGGGGCTCCCACACCCTTTCCGAAACCAAATAAAGGATTGGGGAGGTAAACATCCCGACATGTAAGTTAATACTTGGGAGCCAGCCTCTACGATGACGGTTGCTTCACGACATACATCCTCATCACGATCGCGACAACAACTTTGGCAAAGGCTAGGCTGGACAGGGTCTGATGCACCCACAACAGGTTTACAATGAAGTACAATGTGTACAAGTCCTCGTAGTGCGAAATCTTCTTTATGGAGGTGAAAACAAGACTCTGCTCGCGGATACAGAGAGGAGAATCCAGGCAAAAATCCAGACAATAGAGAACGTGCCAGAGGAGGTTGTTCCGGATGTTAGTGCAGAGAGTCCAAAACTTGATTATTATTATTTTTTTACGAGGCATGGGGCTACACTGGTAGGACACTTGCAGTTCCTACTTGCAATAGTCAATGACAATGACAATCAAGCCACGTAAGCGGGTCTGGTTTGGCCACGTGATCCGGCACGACCCCTTGTCGAAGAAATCCTTTAAGTACTTTGAAAGGAGGTCGGAGGAAGAACTGGTTTACGATGGTCTAGAAGTGGACTGGTCAGTACACCTCAAAGTTCGTATTTAATGACTGAAAGCAAACACAACAACAGTCCAAAACCTCAAAAGTGAAACCTGTGAATGTTGAACTTTGACTGTACTTCGATGACCATCAGTGGTCTTGTATCACACCCGCCATTTTGATTGTCCCAACACTCATCTCGAGCTGCCGCGGCAACCTTTGATGATGTCGACTCTCTAAGCTGTTTGCTGTTTTATCAACTTATCAACACTTTGTCGCTAATGTTACCCAGTTCCAGAGACTAGACTAGCTTTTAAAGGATCCCATGAAAGTCGCCTTCGTGTCTGGACCTACACTCTATTTGTCCAACCTCCCTTTTAGAGATCGGTTCTTTAGTCTACTTTATCATCAAAGACTCGATTTATTTATTTATTTTGCATAAGTGATCAGGTTAAGAATGTAAAAAAAATAATTAGCCAGACATTGTGTAGAGAACGGCTAAGAAGACATTAGAGAGTCAATAACTTTGTATCCATGCTGACCACGTGACCTCTTTCCCTTCGTGAAGAGTAACTTCAGAAGCTTCACGAACGGATTCAAGGGGGAGGCAATACTTGTTCACTCCTGCTACTTCGTGGCAACAGTCAGGGGGGAGAGACTCCCTCGCAATCAATTGTTTATGAGCTAAGGGACGAATCTCCATTCATTCGATTCCTGAGGACAACATACAAACGCCACCTTGTCCAGTCTCGACAGGTTGGACATCCATTCCGTGTCCAGCGCCAGACGAATCTGTCAGGAGGAGAGAAGCCGCGATAAAAATCCGAAGGTTCTGGTTAAGGGAGGCAATCATCCTTGACAGCAAGTCTGTTTTTGCGGTGAAGGGTGTTGGGGAGGGAGCTGGGGTTACAGGTGAAAAGTCTGGCACTAATCTCATCACAGAGACATGTCAATCCATCTACCTGTTCACTTCAAGCCTCACGTGAGATCAGCTTATCCATGCATCCATTATTCTCCTCTTTCTCTCTCGTTCACAAAATTTGTAACTCTTTCTCTTCATTTACTCCCAGGTCAGTCTAAAAAGTTGGTCTCCATAAAAGGAAGCAGAGAAGGACAGAGAGTCCGGAGATGTAGGTAGGACTTGGTACACAGGTGTTGGCGATGGCGCTGAGGGAGCGAAACTTCTTTTTCCACTCTTCAACCTCGTCCTCAGTGCAGGATGGAGGACGGTACAGCCGCATGAGGTCCAGCAGGACGGCTTCCGAGTCCTGATGACACTCGCTGACAATGGATTTCTCAAGACAGTGCCAAGTGTACGAGTATAGTCTGCAACATGGAGAATAGACGTGGATGGAGAGACAGAAGGTCCAAGTTTAAACTACAGAGATTAAACTAAGACAAATCAGCTTGAAGACATTTGTCTCCAGAATTGATAGACAGTGGTGGTGGTGGTGGTGTGGTGCTGGTAGTGGTGTATGTGTGTTTGAGAGAGTGTTTGTAAGTAATGTGAATGGGTGACACGTCAACATTGATGGACAGTGGGAATGTTTGTGTGTGTGCTTGAATGCCTGCAATTATCTTTGTTTTCCAGCATTTACCTCTGAAGTAAGGGTCAGGAAATCAATTTAACTTAAAGAACAAAGACTCTTTTGAAACCATCCTGGCCTCCCATGTCTGCCTAGTCCTTGTGATACACAGCTCTATTCTTTTTCAAACGGTTTCGTTGTTTTTACCACACACTTCAGAAAAAAAATTACATCCTTCTCTCGATTTCAAAGGATTCATTAAACTTTGCGTTAAACAGAAATTATTGTTTGGCCTCACAACTCAAGTCGTTTGATTCAACCATTCAACCTAGCCGTATTACATGTAGTTAACCCTACGACCCCAGTCTTGGCAAACTAAAATTAAAGCCAAAAGGCGCATTGTACCCCACGTTGACTAAGTAATGAACATTTTAGAGTGGTATCCAAACAATTATCTTTCTTTCCTTTTTTGTTGAATTGTTTGGAGTCTTTTACAAGCTTTTGGCGAGGTCTGAGAGCAATCTAAGGTCAAACTATAAGGTTTACTAGTAAGCCAGACTCTGAACTGCTCCAACACTTTGCGATAGAAACATACGGGCATTCGTTGTGTGCTAGAAGAAACGGGGTGGGATGAAAGAAGAAGGTAGGAGAAACGAGAGTTGGAGGGATGCTACAGTTTAAATATTTGTGTATTTCTCCCCACCACTGCGCACTGACCTGCAAATTCCTGAATGTTTGGGTGTCTTCCACATACCCGCTGACAGGCCGGATGGATTCAACTGATCAAAGTTGGCCATGCATGACTCCATTGCACATTGTCGCTCCAACAAACATGTCATGTCCCTCTGTAAAGCTGCATAATCAAAACTGTTTTACAAAAGTTTAAATTTTTTAAAAACTATTATCTTAAATAGATAAAATGATCAAAGTCTGTCTTAACCAAAGAGAATCAGCACAGTTTTAAGGATCAGTTAAAGACATAAACTTATATCCTCGTGGCCATATTATTGAAAAGAAAATATTTCAGAAATTTACTAATTTATTTTTTTATCAGTTTTTTTCCGATGTTTGATGAAAAACATTGTCTTTGTTAGGAAAAAAACAAAAAAGAAAACTTGTTACACTGTTTTTATTTTGTGTGTGTGTGTGATGTAGTAGAAAAGGAATTTAGTTAAATTATTTTTATTTTTCTGAGTCCTTTTTTTGTAGAACAGTTCTCATAAATAATTCTGCATAATGATAAAAGTAGTACAGTGGATAAAATAGACATAAGTCTAAACAAGATTAAAACTTAGATATGGAGAAGTACGCAAGAAGACAGAAAGAAGCAGTCCTACAGTTGAGGACAGGGGAGGTAATGAATGAAGCCTTACATTACCTTGAAGCTTGTTGCAGACGACATCATTGTGCTTCCTCATGAGGTCTGGCTCCAGGGTCTGGAATCCACACTGCGTTCTGAAGACAGCCACCCGTGGACACTGGGCGTACTGGACCTCCAGGCAGGCGGTGCTGCCGTTCACCAGACCTTGTCTGGGAACAGGACAGTGGACAAGATTTCTGATTAATTCTGCTACACTTACATTTATTTACTCGCCAACTGGGGGGTCACCTCAATCGTAAATTAAGAAGGAACTGCTACACTATCATCTCTTTATCTAAAGCAGGTTTTACTAAAACTAAATAAATAGATGCCACAGAGAAAGAGGAACCTGTCCGAGCAGGCAGGCACAGAGAGAGAGAGATGGGGATTGAAGGACAGGAAAGACAGTTTGAAACCGAAACAGTGGCGACAGAAGGTCAGCCAACCATTTCTCACGTGACTGGATGAAAGCATCATCAGACAGGAAGAGAAAGCTCACCTGCAAACAACTTCCGCTGCATCGGCATCGGAGAAGATGGTAACTTTTTCTGGTTTAAATGTCAGGAAGTCTTCCACATGCTGGATGCAGAGCTCCACGTTGGCTCTGAAACTCTCGTCGCAAATTCCCGCAGCCATGCGAAAAACTGGAAGAATAAAAAGTTATGAGTTTTAATTACCAGTGCTCTTAAACACGTGACTGCATTAATTTTCTGATAAACCGACACACAGGATATCGGGGGTTATCGGTTCGCATCTCGGCTCCGACGTTGGTTGTTTATGCAAGTAGTACGGCGCATGCGTCAAAATATTCAAATCACACGTGATGCTCACACAAACTGCAGAGTGTTTGGTTCCTTCCAAGAAAAAGGACCCAGATGAAATTATATTGAAAAATGACGCATGCGCACCATGGAGGCGGATTTCTGAGGCAGGGGGATTTCTGAGCACATGACACCGCGCAACAGTCTTCGACATGATGATGGTTCGCTTCTAGTCTGTAGTTCGAGCGAACTCATTTCACAAGGTCAGTATCTCCCATCTAAGCTCATCCTGTCATTCCATCCTCTTCCTTTGACGAGGACGCCACAGTTTTTCTGTTTCAGTTTCAGTTTACATTCAGTTCTGTGCTGTTGGTGTTGTGGTCTGAATTCTTGAAGATTGCTGGTGGTTTGGTATCGCGTTCTGCGAGAACCGGAAGTCGCTAATGAAACGATGACGTACTTCCGAGAGGTTTATGGTAGCTCAGGCCGACTCAGCCAATGATCATCACGATCGGCTAGTCTAGCCTTGTCAGCAGGTGCAGCATTAGAAAATGAGCACAAACACACTTACACATATATTTCTATGCATACAGAGCGACACACGCGCAGACACACACAGACACACTCACATACACTCACACACAAACACTTTCGAACAAAAAGACACTCACACACAGATATACACACTCACATACACACTAACACACACATATACATTCACACACAAAGACACACACACACACACACTCTTCCACAAAGACACACACACACAGACACACATACCCGCACACACACACGAACGCATTGACAAAGCAGTGCCCGAGTTTACACAGACAACACACAACAGTGAATAATGATGCTCGTCTGCTGTCGACACAAAGTCTAGGATTTTCCTCCGTACACTCATCCCCTTGCACTCATCACTAGAGGACCTATCCTTGCCCGACAACAACAACAAGCGTGTCGCCAGTCGTTACAGACGACAAGGAAGTTGAACTTTGTGTCAGACACTCCGAACTGCTCACGATGAGGAAATAAGTCTTCGCAATAAAAGTAAAATTAATGTACTGGCTTTTATCTTCTTCTACAAACGATTATACATAATTGAAACGCATCAGTTCTTATTTTAAAAATAATTTAAACATCATAAAAGCTATAATTGTCTTTATTTAAAATAAAAAATAGTTGTACAGGGTAACGGAGATCAACGTTAATGGAACGATTACTGGTAAAAGATATAATTTTCGTTTTTGTCTGATTAGTTTTTTGATTTTTTTTAAATAAAAATTGAAGGGTTTGGTGACCAAAAATACTTCCGGGGAAATATTACAGATGAATAATGGTGAAAGTTTGAAAGTTCAAGCAACTGTAAAAAATCAAACACAAAGGCCAAAGTTATAAAAGAACATTATGCACATACACGCACACTCACTCCCGAACACATATACACACATACATATACATATACATATACATATACATATACATATACATATACATATACATATACGCAAGCACATCGATAGAAACATGCATGCACTGACCAGACAACCTAAACCATTCAAGATGACATAGTACATACTCTTACTTTCCCACGTTCATATACAAGTTCGTTCCTTCGTTCTGTCGTTCGCACGAAAATAAAAACCTGGTCTGGTCAGAATAAAACCCACAAAACACTC